>NW_028246480.1:0-44215 GCF_964263255.1 Lissotriton vulgaris
AATAACAAATAGCAGGATAGCTACTCTGAAAACATTTCAGATATACAGGGACATGCATCAACCTATTTAGGAAGTGCAAACGGTGCGAATCGCAAAATTCGGCCGTTTGCGATTCCTAAATAGGTTTTTGGGATGCATCAAGCATTTTTGGTAAAATCGCTATTTTTAGCGAATTCCAAAAATGCGATCGCTTTTAAGGAATCGCAAATGTGCGATTCCTTAAAAGCAATGCATGATTAATTTTAAAATTGTGAATTCGCAATTAGGGGGTGCAAATTACCACGAGGTTGAACCTCGTGGTAATTTGGGAAAATGTTTAAAAATGCTCTAATTTGCATTTCAAAACACTGTCATGTTACAGACACACATGTCCTTAGGACATGTGTGTTTGAAACATGCACTTCAAAATACATTTCAGGGGTGCGGTCCTTTGGACCCCCCCTGCACCCATGGTATGCATCAACATTTTGCTAATTCTAAATTGCGAATTCGCAATTCCCATTGATTCCTATGGGCCTTTTGGCCCATAGGAATCAATGGGAATTGCGAAATCGCAAATTGGAATTCGCATAATATTTGCGATTTGGTAAAAATTGCTAAGGTCAAAAATTCAGTCCGCCGTGCAATTAAGATGTGCTCTGAGACCACCGATAGAGTTGTCGAAGCAGAGGCTAGAATTGCAGCTCTGGAAGAAGAAAGTATGGCACAGAGACAGGAAGTTGGCGATCTTACAGCCTTAAAAGATGACCTGTCCGATAAGATTGCTAGTTTGGAGAATCAGGCCCGTAGAAGTAATCTACGTTTTTTGGGAATTCCTGAAAATAAAGAAGGATCTGATCCGAGGAGGTTCATTATCAATCTACTGAAAGATGCCTTTCCTGAAATGGTAGACTGGGACTGGGCACGAGAAGTACAACGTGCGCACAGGTTTCCCTTCACTGTGCGGAGTCCACGACAAGGCCAAGGAAACTACCCTAGGGCTATTCTGGTCTCATTTAATAACTTTCTTGCCCGCGAAGCCATTTATGGACATGCGAGACCAGATAAGAAAGCAGATGGTCTCGGATGCCAGTTCTTTGTTCGACCGGACTATTGTCAAGCTACAGTGGCCCAACGGTGGAGGTTGAGACAGCTGATTCCTGATTTCCAAAAGAAAGAGGCTACCGTTTTTCTTCAAGGACCAGCAAAGCTAAAGATTGTATTCAAGGGCACAGTCAGATACTTTACTTCAGAGGTCAAAGCCAAAGAATACTTGGACTCTATCTGATTAACAAATCAGATGCTAAGGCCTTTATTGAATACAAGGTTATTATGTTGTAGGATTATGAGGAATATAAGGGGTGGTAGTTTATGTATTCTTGTCGAAGCTTCAATCTTCTTCTTTCTCTATTTTTCTTTCTTTTAAATAGGACTGATAAGCGTCTTTCTTTCTTTTTTTCTCCTCTAATTTTTCTATGGTTTTTTTCTCATTCCCTTTCTTCCTGTATGGACGCCATGGCCCAGGGACACGGCACCCATACGTTCTAGGAACTGGTAGTTCCTATGCCTCCTATAGTGGGGAGGGTGGGGGGAGGGGTTCTGGGGCGATGGGTGGGGGTGGGAAGGGGTAAGGGTTGGTGGTGGGGGTGTAAGGCAGAGGTATTCAGTGCAAGGATGTTTAATTGGTATTTCAGTTGGTATTCAAGTTGCAGTAGTGAGGGTTACACACTGTTGATGTTTGCTAATTTTTTCTTAATCATTATGTTAATATGGGGAAAAAGGTGAAAAAGGTGAAAATATGTACAATTAACATTAATGGTCTCAATGACTTCAAAAAGATTGGAATGTTTCGTTCTATGATTCAGACACTGTCTATCGATTTATTATGTATACAGGAAACACATATTGCATGGGATAAGCGCTCACTTTTGGACAAGCTGGGATTGGATGTGCTACTTGTTTCTAAGCAGATGGGTATAAAAAGAGGTGTTGCTATATGTATGCGAAAAGGAGTTGGGAAGTGTCTGAAAACTTCTGCTGATAAATGGGGTAGATGGGGACTTGCTGAGTTAATCATTGGTGGAGCCAAATTTACTTTATGCTGCATGTATGGTCCAAACTTAGATGATGGGGAAGTTTTTAATACGATTAATGCAGAACTAGCTATGTGGACGCAACCCATTATAATATGTGGGGATTTTAATATTCATTTATCGGCTGATTGGAATATTAAACTAGGTAGGAGATATACGGGATACAAACCTAGAACATATAGTGCCCTTAGGGAGTTGGTTCTGAATAATGGACTAACGGATGTTTGGCATAAAATGCACTCTAAAGATCCTGGATATACCTTCTATTCCAGCCCACATCGAAAGTTTGCCCGACTAGATTATTTTTTTACATCTTCGCAGTTTTTGGATTCAATTAGTGTCGAAATTCTACCCCAAGTCATTTCAGACCATAATCCCATAATTGCTGAGATCGAGGTCCTTACAGAATTTCAGAACACAAGCAGGTCTTGGTCATTTCAGAGAAATTTGTTATGTGATGAAGAATATTTGCAATCTATGACGACTATTATTAATGATTTCTTTTTAACAAATAACGATACTGCCTCCCCACCAGTGGTCTGGGACACTTTTAAATCAATCGTACGTGGAGAGACAATCAGTTTCGCAAACTTTAAGAGAAAAAAAATTCAAATAGAATTTAAGGAAAGGTTAAATAAGATTAGGTTAGCCGAGATGGATCTTGCGACGGCATGTAAAAATAATATAAGCATAGAAGACGCGCAATTACGTCTAATAATTGAGCGTTCTGGTCTACGGACCCATCTAGCAGATAAAGTAGCATTAGATTTTAAGCAATATAAAACAGAACGGTATGAGTATAGCGAGCGCACCGGTAAAATCCTAGCACAACGTCTCCGTCAGAAATCCTCTGTTAATGAAATTCAGGGTGTCAATGACATGAAAGGGGACTTTCATGAATGTAGGGAAGGAATTTTAGAATCATTCCTAGAATTCTATAAAACATTGTATAATGACCTCAACAATGAAGTAGATAAGACTTTGAATCCTGTAAATTATTTTCACAGTACCAATCAATCATTATTGGGATGTGTAGAGTCTGATTTATTTCGACGCCCAATAAGTTGGGATGAGATTGAGCAAGCCATTTTGAGTCTTGCGGCTGGCAAAGCCATGGGATTTGACCAGATACCTCTCGAATTTTATCGGTCATTTAGACATATGCTGAAATCAGAGCTTATAAAGATCTTTAATTCAGCATTTCAAGGGAAACCACCTGATTCATGGTCTACCGCTATTATAGTGGTGTTTTTGAAGAAAAACAAGGATTCGAAAGATCTGGGCTCATATCGACCCATATCACTTATTACGGCAGACAGCAAGATTTATTCCAAAATTCTTGCAAATAGACTTAACCAGGTAATGCCCAGTTTAGTGTCTAATATTCAACACGGTTTTATTAGATGTAGAGATACTACTGATCACGTTAAACGCGTGATCACTCTTTTAGATTGGGCACAGGCAAAGGAATCCCCAGTTGGGGTGATCTTACTCGATGCTGAAAAAGCGTTTGACAGAGTAGACTGGGGATTCCTTTGGACTGTGTTAGAAGGGAAGGGGTTTCCCCCACAATTTATTCAGGCGGTGCGCTCGCTTTACTCTGCTCCTAAGGGCATAATTAGATTAGGCACTGATCAATCGAGATCTTTTTCAATCACGAGAGGGACTAGACAAGGGTGCCCTTGCTCCCCGCTTTTATTTGCGTTATATTTAGAACCTTATTTGAGTAGACTTATTTTGGAACCTAATATTCCACCAGTTCGTCTTTTTGAAATTGACCATAAAGTCCTAGCGTATGCGGATGACGTCGCAATTGTCACTTCTGATGTCTCCTCTGCGCTACCCACAATAATCGATCTGGCCAATGAGTTCGGGAAGGTCTCCGGCTACAAGCTAAACATAACGAAAACTCAGATTATACATTCGGAAACGGGTAAACCCACTGATATTCCACTAAATTCTACTGGTTCATATCTTGGCGTTACTTTATCTTCTAAGGTTGAGGATATTGTCGCATTAAATTTAGACCCCCTACTCATATCTACCAACAGAACGTTAGAAAGATTTAATAATTTACATTTGTCATTGTATGGTCGAACTAATGTTATTAAGATGATGATTTTTCCAAAATTTTTGTATTTTTTCCGTACTATTCCTCTATTTTTCCCAATGTCCCTTTTCAACAGAATAGACAGAATGGTGTCGAGGTTTTTGTGGGGGTACCATCGTGCTAGAAGATCTCTAAAATGGTGTACTCTTCCATCAGATTGTGCTGGTTTGGGGCTTCCTAATTTTAAATTGTATTACTGGGCTATTGCTCTGAAAACTTTTCGGGTTCTGCTTTTCCACGATTACGTATTAGACCCAGCTATTTCACCTTCTATTTTTGAAATGCTCCTAGGTACCCATGCGCGGCAATGCCTGCTGAAAGTAATTGAACCCAGTTACTATAAAAAAACAAAATTCAAGGTGCTTCTTGCTGCATGGTTAATTTGGCGGCAAATGAACAAAATTTTACATATAATTCCAAAATTGAATTATTACACCCCTTTATCTGAAAATAAGATATTACCCGGAATATTCCAAGATAAGGTAATTTATCGATGGCGTATGAGTCAGATTTATTTACTGGGCCAATTGTACCAAAACGGGTCTCTTATGTCCTTTTCTAAATTACAAGAGACATTTGGTTTATTTAGGAACGATTTTTTTAAATACCTACAGATTCGCAGCTTCCTGGAAAAAAAAAATGTTTTATTTACCGATACTATGGAAACAATTGACATTCTAGAAAGCTCCAGAAAGAACAGTTGTATTGGTATCATTTACCAGTTAATGAATAACAGGATGCAGAATGATCTTGATCATCATACCCTGAAATGGGAGAGAAAGATCGGCACTGCAGGGATTGATTTGGTAAAAGTGTTTGAGATGAGCAATAGGACACTAATTAATAGCTCTCTTAAGAGTCAACATTTTATGTCCACCTTAGATCTTTATTATACACCTGCAAAACTGGTAAAATGGAAATCTTCAAAAGGTATTAACTGCAGCCGCTGTGGAATTTTAGCAGCCGACTCAATTCATATGTTTTATAGCTGTACCAAACTTGCTGTATATATTGAGAAGATTGAAAAGTTTCTGTCTAATTTGCTACATGTACGGATTACGCTTCATCCTACTATTATTATCTTTGGTGTTTATTTTCCCTCTCGGAATTTAAAGACAGATCAAGAACATTTTTTGTTTATGGGAATGTCTATCTATCGAGCTTGTATTACTTCCAGATGGCTGGATGTTGATCCACCAACTTTTGAACTATGGCTGGGAAAGCTGCTAAATGTTTATAGAATGGATAAAGCAGTTTATAAATTGAAAGGACTCAAAAAGAAGACTTTTGGTCGGAAGCTATGGTCACCAATTGATAATTGGATTTAAAGTGTATAACGGTTGCTTTTTGTAAAGAATTATGTTGGATTTCTCATTTTTGTTTTATCCTTGTATGTATTACCTCTGCCAGAAAATAATAAAAAAAAAAAAAAAAAAAAAAAAGCAAAGCAGCAACTACGTCAATTGGCCCAGCAAGTAATAGAATCAGTGACAGCAGTAGAATATACACACTTTGTAAAAGGCAGGCAAGAATAACAAATAGCAGGATAGCTACTCTGAAAACATTTCAGATATACAGGGACATGCATCAACCTATTTAGGAAGTGCAAACGGTGCGAATCGCAAAATTCGGCCGTTTGCGATTCCTAAATAGGTTTTTGGGATGCATCAAGCATTTTTGGTAAAATCGCTATTTTTAGCGAATTCCAAAAATGCGATCGCTTTTAAGGAATCGCAAATGTGCGATTCCTTAAAAGCAATGCATGATTAATTTTAAAATTGTGAATTCGCAATTAGGGGGTGCAAATTACCACGAGGTTGAACCTCGTGGTAATTTGGGAAAATGTTTAAAAATGCTCTAATTTGCATTTCAAAACACTGTCATGTTACAGACACACATGTCCTTAGGACATGTGTGTTTGAAACATGCACTTCAAAATACATTTCAGGGGTGCGGTCCTTTGGACCCCCCCTGCACCCATGGTATGCATCAACATTTTGCTAATTCTAAATTGCGAATTCGCAATTCCCATTGATTCCTATGGGCCTTTTGGCCCATAGGAATCAATGGGAATTGCGAAATCGCAAATTGGAATTCGCATAATATTTGCGATTTGGTAAAAATTGCGATTTTTACCGAATCGCAAATTTTATGCACTTTCAATCATGCATCCCGTTTTGCGATTCCTTATTTGCGATTCCTTAAAAATCGCAAATAAGGAATCGCAAAACGTTTTGTTGATGCATGTCACCGATAGTTATCAGACATAGGGGCACATGCATCAAAGGAAATTGCATTTGCAAATGGTGCGAATCGCAAAATTCGGCCGTTTGTGAATGCAATTCCCATTTTTGGGATGCAATAACATTTTTGTAATTTTCGCAATTTAAGAAATCGCAAAATTGTGATTTCTTAATTTGCGATTGCATTTAAGGAATCTCAAATTGAGATTCCTTAAATGCAATGCATCAAACTCTAAAAAATTGCGAATTCGCAAATAAGGGGATCAAATTACCATGAAATTGACCTTCATGGTAATTTGCGAAAACTTTGAAAAATGCACTAAAGTGCATTTTTCAAAGTTTCATTTTACACACACACATGCCCTTGGGGCATGTGAGTGTGCAAAATGTACTTCTAATCAGATTTCAGGGGTGCAACAGGGTGTCCTTCGGACACCCCTGCACCCTTGAAATTGCATTCTTAATTTGCGAATTTCTAATGGTGAATTGCAAATTAAGAATGTCTTTCCATTCATTCCTATGGGCCTCTAGGCCCATAGGAATGGATGGGGAGGTATTCCTTAATTGCGATTCTCAATTAGAGAATCGCAATTAAGGAATTTTAAGAAATCGCTATTTTTATAGCGATTTCTTGATGCATTGCAGTTTGCAATTCCTTAATTGTGATTCCTTATTTTTCGCAATTAAGGAATTGCAAAATGCAATATTGATGCATGTGCCAGATAATCTCGAGCAAGAGTTAATCTTAGATAAATAATTATGACTGCATAAGGACTAGATGCTCTCTCAAAGGAGTGAAACGAATTGTGCATCATCCTTCATAGTGACATAAATCTATGAATCGCATAGTTTTACACATTCCTGGAGTTGAATTCCAGGCGTATGTTTCAAAATACAAATACAATTTTTTTCTACATATGAAAGATTTTTTTTATTTGTTTGAAGGCATCCCATACGTTTGGATTTTATGATCCTTTTCACATCCAGTTTGCACATTTATTTCAGCCTTTATAACACAAAAGTAACTGAACAATTTGGGTGTGGAAAATGTTTGTGAATATCCACATTATCATGACTTTGTGGCTATTTAACAGTACACCTTTTCAATTGCCACCTCTTCTCCGCCAAGGGAAACACACATGTACCCACCAGTAACCCCAAAATTCTATCTCAAGAAAAAGTGAGACACTCTTCCGCCGTGGCAAGTTTCACAGGTGGTCGTCGATGTTCACAGATTCTACGAATCAGAATCTGTTGCTTCCAGGCGCAAAGTTGCCTGGTCGAGGAAGTTTTTAGGACAAGGGTGCGAGTTTCAGGGTTGAGGGCCGGAAGGGACAGTTTCAGGGATGGGGCAGTTTAGGGCTTAAGTGCGGGTCTGGATTTGAAGTAATTTTAGGTTCGTGGAGTCGGGCTTTAGGGCTCAGGGCAGAGGGGCTCAGGTGTGATCTTTACCATACATCCCTACACCAAACATGCTTTTACCACGAAATTGCACTGTAAAGAAATGAGTGGTTAAGATGCATTTGTTGTTTGGGCGCGTTGAAGAGGCCCGCGTGGTTTAGCTATGCGGGCCTCTGTCATAAAACCGATACAGAATAAAGGGTCCCAGTGGCAATATCAAACGTACACAAACAAACTACAATCATACAAAAATTCAATCACAAACTAAAAATTCCACACACTGTTATTTATTCACAATGTGCTTGTTCATATTTCTTAATAGCAAATTCGTAACAAAATTATTGTAGTGCCCCAGGAGAGGGAGGGTAAGGGACGGTGATAGTGTGAGGAAGGAGTGTGCAAGGTAGGTTATTTGTGACAGAAATATCAATTTACAATTAATATACAATCAATATAGCTGGCTTCAGAGCCCTGAGCCAGTACAATGGATGAGCTATTGCTGCTCATTATTGCTGCTGACAGCCACTACCATCTACCAGTCGATGCAACCTCCATTTTTACTTATTGATTAGTAGCATCACTATTATGGTTTCTTTTTAAATTGATATTTCTGTCACAAATAACCTACCTTGCACACTCCTTCCTCACACTATCACCGTCCCTTACCCTCCCTCTCCTGGGGCACTACAATAATTTTGTTACGAATTTGCTATTAAGAAATATGAACAAGCACATTGTGAATAAATAACAATGTGTGGAAGTTTTAGCTTGTGATTGAATTTTTGTATGATAGTAGTTTGTTTGTGTACATTTGATATTGCCACTGGGACCCTTTATTCTGTATCATTTAGCACCCAGGTCCCTAGTGACTTCATTGGGTAAAACCCCCCTTTATTTAATCTGTCATAAAACCGGCATAAATGTTTCCGTGCGGAGCACATAAACAACAGATTCATAGATGATACAAATGCATGATTATTCCATGCCAACTTCGGATCAAACTATTCCCAGCCAGCAAATACTGAACCAAAATCATACACAATAGAGAGTTCAATATTTGGAACACAGACTCCATGTTTCTGTCAAGACTTGTGTATGTGCTCTGGGATTGTATCAGCTCATACATTTCCAACTCACTGACAACACTTTACATTGAATCAGTTTCAGAGGAACATGTCCCTCAAGTTGTTCCTGTAAGAGTTGCATTCAGATAGCACCCATGACTGTCCAAATGTCAAAAGTTATTTGAAGTGGTAGAGGTATTAGTACCAAAAGTCACAGCAACTCCTGTAGTAGCTGCATATTAAATAGTAGTTGTAGTAGTAGTAGTACTTGCATCAGTAGTGGTTAGAGCAAATGGAGCACTATTACTTGTAATGGCAGTTCTTGTTGAGGTTTAAATGTTGCTTTTGAGAGTAAAGGTTATTGCAGTATTAATAGCAGTCTTATACCTTTCTAGAGGACCCACAGCAGTAAATTGATACTTGTATAGCGCACTACTCACCCGCAAGGGTCTCAAGGTGCTTGTACGAATACCGCTGTGGAACCCATCCTGGCTTTCCCTGTGAGGCTTCCACTCCTGGGCACCCCCAAGTTGGAGGCCAGGCATCCTTAGCGTTGTGGGGGCCATTGTGGAGATTAAGCAAGCTATTGCCCAGAGTTGCAGAGTGGAACTCCATGTTTGGAATAGGCACCGAGGCAAGAATTATCAGGTCTGTGGAATTTTTGAGCCCAAGACCCGCCGAGACGGGGAATTGAACCCTGGTCCCGGGCTAGACCTCTGCATCAGGGTCTGCCGCTCTAACCATTGAGCCACACTTCTCCACTACAACCAGTACTATAGAGTACAGGTGAATATATCACAGTAGTCTGTCAAGTAGTATGGTTTGGAGTCATAATAGCCACGGTACTGCAGGTGAAAGTGATAGTAATAGTAGATTTAAAGCTGTAGTACAGAAATAACATGTGCATACATGCATGCTGTTTTCCCATGTTCGCGACTGCCCAGCATTCATGAAGAATGCAAGGTTGTAACAAGAAAGACCACATCCAGAAGGTGTGTTACTAATGAGGTTCGGAAAAAATATTGATAACAAAAATATTGGGAGACATACATAAAGGAAAATAAATATTGTGACATACAAATACTATGATGCGTAAATATTGTTGACAAGACTATTGGTTTTGGAGGTAAGTAAAATAGGTTTAAATAATATCGATTTTGTAAATATTGTTTTCAATAATATAGTGGTTAAAGATACCACTTTTTAATTATATGAATGTGCTTTTGTTGATATAATAATATTAAGGGGCTGATTACGATGAATGTCGGAAAGCCTCCGAACATTCATCGTTGGGTTCAATGCCGACTGGCTAATTATGTTACAGCCGGTCTGAATTGAAACCGCACAGTCATCCCGGCTGGCTTACGACAGGCATCAGGAGCCTGTCTGCCAGTCGGAGACTGGCCATTATCCAAAAGGAAGGCATTTCCGCCTTCTGGATTACTATGCATGGTTTTGGGCAGGGTTTCCATGCCGGCCTTTCCACATGAAAACCCTGTTGAAAAGCATGTTTGGGGGCCCCTGGCAGGACACCCTTCTGTTTTGGTGACTGGTTGGGGGCCTAGGGGCACCATGGGTGCCCCTTGCTGATCCCTGCACCTTGTGGCAGGCACCTTAAGGTGCCTTGCCTAGGGTGCATGGATGAAACATACTCCCATTCCATTATGGGAGCTTGTTACAACCGGCTAATGGCTGTAAAATGAGCTCCCATAGAGGAAAGGAAATATGCGACCGCACCATGTGCGGTCGCGTTATGTTTAGGCGGTCAGGACCGCCGACCAGAGGTCAGTCACGTTTACGCAATGGTGTCGGGCAGACACAAGTCCACTCGACATCGAAATAAGCCCCTACGTGTTCTTATTGTTTATGTAACTGTTATCAATTTGTTTAAAATATAGCTTGTAATTTTAAGTGATTTAATTCTCTTTTTAAATTATTTTTAATAGTAAATTACAGTGTTGGACCAGGTTGTTTTATTTGTAGGGGAAAAGGGTAGAAGCTAATGATGTAATTGATTATGAAATATTTAATACATTTTATTTATTAATAGGATTGATATTTATTTTGTAAATTATGTCAAATGTATTTATTTTTGTTAAAGTTATTTGTACGTTAAGTTTGTAGGGGTATGGGGAGAGAAGTTAATTGAGCAATAATTAATCAACAATTTTTTAAATTAATTATTTTAATTGATTTTTAGCCATGTAATTTATGGAATGCTTATTCATTTATCTTAGATTTATGTGTGAGCTGCTAGATTTTTAGGCATATAGGGTCAGATGGTAATTAAGTAGTAATTAATTAACTATTATTTTTTATTTGTAAATTCATTATTTAATTGTGATTTCTGTTCTATGGTCTAGAAAATTTGCATGTATCTAAAAATCTAAAAATGAAATGATGATCTGATTAGGACTTTTTCGCCTTATTGTATGTATTTTAAAAATTGGTTTTTCAAGGAAATTTTGGGTTCCCTTTATTTATACAGGGATAGTAGGTAATATTGCACTTTACTTATTTGCACTAATGCCACAGATGTGTACAATAGTTTATTTATGAGAGATGTGGGTGATTCTGATACTGAGGATATGTTTCTTGGTTCGATAATACATCCATTATCTCACGTTGTAATCTACTTGTCTGCCTTGTTATTTCAATTTTATCTCGATTCCGAGATTTTATTTTGCACGATTGCATGCACATAAATTGCTTTTATGCTCAACTCTGCACATCCTATATATTAGTGCCATGATGGTCGTAAGTTCTTTGCATTCATGCAGATAGGAATTTGGCTTTTTTCTATACAATATTGTATATATGGATTTATCCAGAAATGTTTTAATTGAAAGACTTTATGATGAATTGTGTTTTGATAAAGAATGTATAATATACACATTCTAAATTGTTGTAGTTAACGATTTCAATATGTCACAATAATGTGCAAAATTGTTCGTCTGCAACAGCGATTAATCGTGAAGTCTGTCTTCTAGTTTTACGCTAACTGGCTGACCATGTGACCTAAGTAGGATGGGGCATAATATTTAAAAATGGCTACAACCAAACCAGTCTCTATGTGATCAAGGGCTCTCGAGCCCGAAATGCGTCATCTGTCGATTGCTGTTGTGGATATGCACGGTTGAATAAAGAACATCTTGCCTGAGCACAAGAGGTTCGCTTCTCCTTCTTCGCCGCCGTGGTTTTGGTGGAAGTGGCTGGAGTGTTTACTTGACATATATATATACATATATATATATATATATATATATATATTCAATGAAAAAACCATAGGTTATAGACCATATATAGTTAGGGATTTGCATTTACAAAACCTTATTTTACTCGCATAAAACCATTGAAATTCCATATATAGTTAGTTGCGCTAACTATATATCGCGCACCCGCAATCCACTGCTGATGATGTCACATATTACATCATTCATGACATGGTCAGTGACATCACTGATGACATCACTGATGACAACATCCAGTGACTGTATGTTTCTGTAAAGTGTAAATATGTCTTACATATTGAAGAATGAGTGGATGTATAAGTGTTTGGATGAAGGATTTAGTAGGTGCATGACTGACTGTATGAGTGAGTGATTAAATATGTCTCACTGAGTGCATGGGTTAGTGACTAAACTGTCTTAATTTGTGCATTATTATGTCTGTTGTTCTGTAAACTGCTGCATGTGTTGATAAGTAGCTATATGAGTAACTATATGGGTTATTGATTGGTAGCCCAGGTATTTGTATGGGAGACTGAGTGTGTGTGTGGGTGGCTGGGAGGTGTATGACTCTGTGCATAGATGTGTGAGCAGTTGATTCACTAGATGTATGGTTTCAAAAGTGCATGTGGAAACAGCTGTATGGGCGGTTGACTGTGTGCATGAGTGTATTGGTGAGTGAATGGATATCTCAGTGCTACATGTGAAAGTAAGTACATATGTAAAACACAGTGCATGTGAGAGTTGACATATATAAATAACTGTGCATAAGAGCCAGTGAATGTGTGAGTGGCTGTATGGATCATTGTGAACTTCAATCAAGGATTTTATAAAAGAGTAAATATGTGTTAGTATATGTTTGAATAAGTAAGGTGTGTATAACTGTATAGTTGAGGAAATGGAGGTGTGATTGATTCTTTGCATGACTGACTAGGTGTGTGAGTAACTCCATGGATGAGTGACAGTCTGTGAGTGTCTGTTTACGCTGAGTGCACCTAAAGTTATATTAGAGTCTGAAGAGGTTCATCGTATTATCACATGAATGATGTCATCAGTGATGTTGTCAGTGATGCCATTTGAGTTGTCAACAGTGATGTCATTTGAGATGTCATCAGTGATGTCATCAGTGATGTCACTGACCATGTCATGAATGATGTAATATGTGACATCATCAGCAGTGGATTGCGGGTGCGCGATATATAGTTAGCGCAACTAACTATATATGGAATTTCAATGGTTTTATGCGAGTAAAATAAGGTTTTGTAAATGCAAATCCCTAACTATATATGGTCTATAACCTATGGTTTTTTCATTGAATTTCAATGGTTTTTTAAATGCAAATTTCTAACTATATATGGTCTATAACCTATGGTTTTTTCTGTGAATTTCATTGGTTTTTTAAAAGCTAACATCTGTAGCTGTAAAATGTATTCTTCTTTAAATCCCAAAATATATTTAGATGTTTATTGATAATTTTTTTTTAAAATTTTTTTTTCTTCGCTTCTAGTTCGCGAACCGGGAAGTTTTCCGTTAGCTCATCTCGATGCCGCGATCTAGTCCGCGAACCGGTCAACGTTACGTTAGCGGAACTGTGACGCGTCGCGGAAGCGCGACGTATCACGTTATCGCGTAATGCGTCTAATGACGCGCCGCGTTAGCGCTCCCGGAAGTGCTCGGGACCGCGAACCGGAAGCGATCTGGGACGCGGCGCGCGCCGCGTAACGTAAGCGGAACAGGTCATGTGACTTGTTTATCAAACTTTTCATTGGTTCATTTCACTTTTGGTTTCCAAATGATGTATGACTAGGTCATGTGACCTAAAAATAACACTTTTCATTGGTTCAGAACTTTTGCTTTCCCCAAATCATGTAAACCCCTCCTTATTTCCTCACTCTGACTTTCATCTTGGTGAGAGAAAGACCATTTAGCTAGAATTGAACAATGGCTTCTGTACTTGCTGCAGCTGGTGGAACCCCACCACCACCTCCACCTCCTCATAAGAAGAGAGGACCACCTAGTCAATTTATCACTAACAGAGAGGAGGAAGAGGAGGAAGAAGAAGAAGAGGACAGAGAGGAACAACAATTTGTCCAAGAGTTGCCCCGGGTTTCAAAGCGAAAAACAAGTTTCATCTGGCAGTTTTTCTCCATCCCTCCTGGATCAAAGAAGGTGAATGCTAAATATGCCACCTGCCTCATCTGTGATTACAGATTGTCGAGAGGCACAGATAAGAAATACAGTATGGGCAACTATACGATGCATCGACACATGAGCAGGTGGCATCCCTTAAACTACAGCCGGGCTGAGTTAAGGGATCTTCAAGACAATCCCACGACAACTCCTGTGGCCAGATCGACCTCCACAATGTCTTTGACGGGAAGAGAGGCACAAGAAACTGTGCCAAACATTCAACCCAACTTCCAGCATATGAAGTTAAGTTGTATATACTGTGGTGCTATGCTGTCATATGGCAACATGAGCGTCAACCTGATGAACATGGCGTTCGAAAATCATAAATGCCCTAATGCACCCAAGAAATAATTTTTTTTTTTGCTCCAGTTGAGCCGTTTTCAATGCCTGTTTTTTGTTGTCTCCCCTCCATAAAAAACACAAAAAAAACATAAAACAGTTCTAAAAATACAAAAAAATCAAAAAATGTTCAAAAAAAAAAATAAATAAATAAAACAACAAAAACAAAAAAAAACAGTTCTTTTCAGAACTACCTCCCCTTTCAATCAAAATTGCTAGAATGTTTATCACTCTGGCAAGCTCTATTTCTTTTGGTTCGCTTCAAGTTCGCTGACCGGTTCGCGAACTTTAAGCGAACTAAAAAAATATTTTTTTAAAAAAAAGAAGAGTTAGTATAAGGGAAGTAAACAGAGAATAATGTAAAAAGAAAGACAGCTATAGAGAGTAAATGAGAGATACTGTCAATGACATCATCAGCAGTGCATTGCGGGTAAAAAGAGTAGAAAACATTTACCTTATAATTCTTGTTACCTTTTTTTAAATATTTTTTCATACTTTCAATCTGTAAAAAAAAGAACAAACATTTCCAAAAATATTAAAACATGTATTTAAAAATTAGAAAAGACAAGGGAAAAGGTTCAAAAACAAACAGTTTTTCAACAACTTTGACATTTACAGAAGTCTCT
The DNA here is from genome assembly GCF_964263255.1 of Lissotriton vulgaris. Taxonomy (NCBI): domain Eukaryota; kingdom Metazoa; phylum Chordata; class Amphibia; order Caudata; family Salamandridae; genus Lissotriton; species Lissotriton vulgaris. The sequence continues at coordinate 15,273 of NW_028246480.1, forward strand.
GCTTCTCTACGTCCCCTACACAATCCTAAAGATATATATTCTAAAGAAACTGTATCTTGATGTTGATGAACTGAGCCCTATTTTGGAACATGATGTTTTTCTTGCACTGCTAATGTCTCACAATAGTGATGCAATAGCAGCGCAAAAAAGATGTAAAGCCATCATAAAATTGTGTCTAACATTGTAAATGCTTGATTTAGGATGCAAATAAGATGTGTGCTTTCAAGAGCTTTCTTTGAGGTGAGGCCTCTTTTCTTTTTTTTAAAAAAACACTACCCAGAAGTACAGCACTGAAAGCATTAAAATTGATATTTACAGAACTCAGCTTACCCATATGTACCTCACATTTCTAAATGTATATCATAAGGACAAAAAGCATAACATTAATTATACATGTTAAATGGTTTCTTTTTGCTGTTCTCAGAATGTATCAAATTTCACTTAAATCAGTGACTTGAAGGTATTCATCATGTAACAGCGGGGAAAAAAAAACACAATCAAAATGACTGTGTTTAAAAAACCCATACAACCTTCGAAATCTGATTTCAAAACTCCTTAAAATTAACTTACTTTCAATGACGTCGAACGATCTCCTATGAACAGCATCCACTCTGTTGTGCTACAAATATTTTCAGCCCGCCACTTTCTGAAAGAAAACCTCCATCGATACGTAAAATATGTTACATAGAAAAAAAGACTTCTCTCATTATATCACATGTTTCCACTAGGCCAAATCATGTTGCCGCGATTCGCAAGTCTTGTTATTCTTCCAATCAAATCCCGACATTTTCTATTTTCGCAACTTTCAAAAATAAAATATTTGAGATTATTTTCACAATCCTGGACTACTAATAACTTACTCTTCTTTGTCACTCATGTTCTCCTTTTCCTATGACACTGATACTGCTTACTATGAAGCAGACTTACTTGCATTAAGTTTATATAGTTGGATTTTTAATCTAGACAGCATTGCAGACTTACATTCCCTCTACTTAAAATTTTGGTTTTAAAAACACCAGGTAAGAATTTTTAAGGTCAAACGGCAATTTTTTTTTGAACGTTACAACGGAATCATTACAGAAAGACCAGCCGTTTCCAGACTTTAAGTAAGCTGTATAATGTCCTGATGTTGTTGATGGACCATCGTGATAGATAATTGCTACAGTAACAAAAGTCCTCCCTGATATTGACAGCTGAGAAGCCACAAATTTTTTTATTAAAGTTGACAATTTTGATCCATCAGGCCTACAACGTTGGATCATTAAAATGACATACTGGCTATATCTACGTATAAATAATGTTGACATCATATCACATTTACATTGGCTACACTCCATGTTGTGATCCGCTGCATTTACTAGCTTATTAAAGGAGACTGATTTACTGTCTGGCAAAGTTAAATATATAAATCTTTCTGAGTCTACACTAGTAGTACTTGATACCATACAGTTCTCGCAGTCATGCTGCCATTGATAAGAAAGCCCAAACAGGTGATCTACATCTACACCCTCAACTTGCAATATATCAAGCATATACATTAAAAACTCCTGACAATCTTGCTGATTATTTTCAGAGAAGTCTGTTTGACCTGAACATTCATCTAACAGATAACGAACTTCAGACACACTTTCTACTTTTGTTCGATCAGTGCTACATTTCTCGAAAACAGAATTCAACAAACAGCATAAAATTTGTTCAGAATTCAACAGAATCTGTTCTTTTAAACTCTCTAGTGAAAAGAGAACATTAACCACTACATTTGCATAGCAGTTGACACCAGAACTGTTTTCAAATTGAAAACCGACAACATCTTCAACAGAATCCACTTTCTTTCTGCTAACAATTTTCGGTTCATTGACTTTTAGTCTTTTTGCAACAACCTCCCTACTTTTACTGCTATTTCTACGTTTGCGGCCTACCACACGTTTCTCAAACAAAGGATATTGAGGCAAATGTGGCGCATACTCTCTTCTTAACCTATTGTATTCCTTAACACAATCTAGATCCGCACAAATGTTTGTGACATCACAGTCAATCAAGTACAATCCCGATAAAGTTCTAACTCGTGACAATGCCACATATGCCATACCCTCCTTGAACACAGAACTGCCAATATTCACCAATGCACAGTCTACACTTAAACCTTGCGATTTATGGATTGTCACCGCATATGCCAAGCAAACAGGAAACTGTTTACGGCGAACATATAAATCTTTAACAAGCAAAAACCTAGCAGAACAACGACCAATTTGCTGTACTTCCTCAATGCCATCAAATTTAATTCTTAAAAATTCTATTCCATCTCTATTTCTGTATTTCTCAAAATCAACAACATTACCCATTGATCCATTTACCAGACCTCTTTCTACATGTAAATTCCTTCTCAAAATAATTCGGCAATTTAAACACACATTCAAAGTCTTTTCAAAACCCGCTGTTTTAGATATAGTCTTCTCTAATGAATCCAATTTTGATTTCAAATTGTCTGACAAAATAATTGTTGATCCCATATGCTCTAATTTGTCGATAGCTTCAAGTTTCACAATCTCTTGCTTTTCTAAATTCAACATTTTGTTGTTGAAGATGGCACATTCTGCAAGAGTTGGCATGAGACATATCCCGGATTTCTTCTCAGTAATTTTCTGAAAAATATTCTCAGGCACAATCTCTTGTTTGGGATATAAATTTGACAGTAATCGTGCATTTAAAGCTTCTTTCCCATGCTCGGTCACTTTTCCAATTCTAATATCTTGTAGAATATTCTTGTAATCTTCATCCTTTGCCTGACGCATATTTTGATGCAGTTCTGCATAATTGAAGTTTAACCATATATTGACGTTGCCAATGCTCCCTAGGCACTTCCTGGTATCTTCATGCGTGAGTATTTTGAACACAGGTTGACCTTTTACTGGTGTCAGCTGCAGAAGATCTCCGAAAACAATGATGTGTTTCCCACCAAATAACACATCATATTCAGTTTTAAGTACTTCTTGCATTCTCAAATGCACAAAGGCAAGCATGACATTGGAAACCATGCTTACTTCGTCAATGATAAGTAGTTTCATTTTCCTCAAGACTCTTGAAACTTCACAGCAAGCATCTCCAGATAACTTGTTGTATTGTAATTTGTTGTCATGCTCCACCGGCAGCATCAGTAGACGATGCAAAGTAATACCTTTAATGTTATGTGCTGCCAGTCCAGTAGGAGCGGTGACAACACAAGACAGCGATGACTCAGTCCTTTCCTGCAAATAACAAGAGATTGCTTTAATGAGGAAACTTTTTCCAGTTCCCGCTTCTCCACTCACGTACAGTCGGACAGGCTTCAACGATGTACATGAGCACTTGTTCTTCTCATGACTTAATCCGTGCTCAATTTCCGTGGTAACTTCATCATATATTTTCCTCTGCTCAACGTTGAGTTGTTTTTCCAAGTCTTCTAAGTTAACTGAATCCTCCTGAGCATGTGCCATGGCTCTTTCCACTTCATTCATAGCAGTGGCAGCTTCATTTTCGATAATAGGTCCTCCAAGTGGATCTTGACTCAATGAAACAGAACTCTGACTGTCCTGAGAACTGTCTCTGGCAATCTCGGCTGCAATCGTTGCTTCCTGCTCAATTTCCAAAGTTAGCATTTCTTGATATTTAGAAAAAGCAGGACATTCTATGGACTCCTTGGCTGCATTGAAAGAGTCTTCGTAACAGAGGAAATCTCCAAGCAGTTCCTCTTCTGCACGCCAAGGCTTGAAAAGTTGCAAAAGTGCTAAATAAAAAAACTCCTTTTTTTCTGGAGATTCACCACTCAATTTTCGATGGTTTACTAATTGGCATTTTCTTTGCTTGACCAGGCATCCCTCACTTCCAATTACAGCATACACTCCTTTCTCAATATCTTCTTTGATGTTCCTCTTGAATATATAATTTTGGAGAACCTCATGTAGACAAACATTCTCAAGGTGACTGCTTCGATTTGGATAATATGTATCCAACATGTTGGTCTTCAAAATGTCGGTACTGTTTGGTTCCTTTTCTGCCAAATACTCAATTTCCCGGACAGGTTTTAGAACTCGATTTCGCGTTGCAGCAAGACCAAGACTCGCCCAAACGAGACTCCTGGATTTGGCATAGAGACTTGCTGAAGACAACCGGTCAGAACATTCGTAAGCTCCGATTTCTCGATGCGACAACATCTTCAGACTGAAACTGTACAACTTCTTGCTGAGGCTCTTTTCATGAGAAATGTCCTCCCACATATCCTTCAGTTCGGTCTTTTCTTTTTTGGTGATGTAAGATGTCACATACCGAGCCACAGCCATACAGTTGTCAGCCACAAACTGTATATCCATGTTAGCATTCCACATGGACAAAATCACTGGGTTGTAGTCATTGATGTACTTGGACTCTTCGTTCCTTTTCAAATTGTATGTATTCTTGGGTGATTTCCTCGTCACATTATGTCGCAGCGAAGACATCAAACTGTTCACTCTTCCTTTAGAAATCACCGGTCGTGGAAAGTTGAAACGACATTTGGTGTAGAACTTGTCCTTGTTTCTGAATTTACGACGACAGTACTTTCCACAACGATGGCTTTGGAAACGTAGAACTTGTTCTCTTAGACTTTTCTTCTCCGTTGCGTTTGGAACAGCACACGTAGAATACTGTTCGATGAAATTCATCACTAAGTCATCCGGATCTGTTCCAAATTTAGGTGCATCCTTGATCCACAACAACATATGTATATGAGGGGCACCTCTTGCTTGGTACTCCTTTCTCCAGAAGAAATCCAACACCTCTCCAAGAGGTGGATTCTTTTTATTTGTGATGAAAGACATCATAGCTTCAAATCTATGATTGAAGTACCTGCATACATTCACTGGATCCAAAGAACACAGTTCTCCAGGTGTCTTGAATTCAATGTTTTCAATATTTCCATTTGCCTCTCGTAGAAATTCAAGTAAGTCTTCCCAGCCATACTCGGCACAGCTCAGAGTGAGGAACCATGTTGGAGTTCCTAAGTTCCTCAGCATACATTTTAAATCACCATGACGACGGTACCAGTACTCATTAGTACCACGCTGACACGCCATGAGATTAATTAAGTGAGAATCCAAAATACTGTCTTGGACATTGACTTTATGCATAAAGTCACTTGCCGAGATGTTTCGCATCTGTATACCACTTTTTAAGATGTGGTTCACTGCATATGACAGTCCAGACAGATCGCTTTCAAACAGGAGATGAAACAAATAGGGAATGCATTGCCGAAATCTAGGATCTGCTGCATACAATCGTAAAGTCCGGTATTCAGACGCAGGAATTTGATGAGGTCGCTCATCATATCTTCCTCCTTGACCTGTGGGAAATAGCTGTGGGAAACACCGAGCTTCCAAACTTTCCTCCCAAACACTAATGGGACTCCCTTTGGCTTGTTTCATTTGAAACAACTCAATAGCATTCCCCATGACTTCCTTGGAATGCAAAGGATGAACACTATAATGTTCATATATTTCTTCACTTTTAGAGGCCTCTACTTTCTCAATTTGGCCAGCACACAAATCGCTATCCTCTTCATCACTTACTTCCTCTTCTGCAACATATACATTCTTATAGTACTTATTATTTTTCTTCAAATACACTGTTGCCTTTTTGACTTTCCTAACATCCACTAAATCTTGCCATATTTTCTTATTCTTTGTCGGAACCCCATTAACCAAGATAACCAGAGGTTCCTCTTCCACTTTTTCTATTCCAATTGTGTTAATGTTTTTCTTCAAATCTAGAGGCAAATAAACAACTCTTCCCTTTAATCCTCTCTGTAAATCTGCTGGAGGCAACTTCCCTGTCTTTGGCTCCATTCTTACAATAGCCTGAAAGGGATGGATACTTTGAATCAAAATAGATTCATAAGTATTTAAATCCTTCAATTCAGAAGGAATCTCAACCAATTCCAGATTATTATGAACTGCCCTAGCAGGCATCTGGTTTTGGTTTAATTTATTACAACAATAAGTACACACACGTTGATCCGATCCCAAATCAAAATAATTTTCTACCATCAAGTATGTGGCAAAATCCTTCCATTCACTATTATTTTCCCTTTCACTTTTTGCATATAAATCCACTACCTTAGTCTGATTCTTATAATAAGTGCGTCGACAACATACACAAGTGAAATTAGGCCTCTCACTTGATTTCATCTGAAACGTGGCAATTTCCTTCTGAAAATTATCTGTACTGGAAACCTGTACATTATCTTCCACATTACCCTCTACTTCAGGGTCAATTTGAACATTCTCATCTTTACTACCAAAGTAACAAAACTCAATTTCTTCACAAATATTCTTCACATCTATTTCAGAACCATGCAAAAGAGCAGCACATAATTGTTTAAGCATAATTGCTGGACTCTTAGCATAATACAACATTCTCACTAATTTTCTCACTTTATTATGATGCACTGCTAGCATCCTGAAATGATGAAAAACACTCTGGCATACTCTCCTGGAAAGACAAGCCAGTGAATGACCACGCAAACCTGTCATTTGTCTCACTCTGCAAGGATCTAAATCTTGCAACAACTTCATTTTCTGCTTCAAACTTTTCTTATTAAATGTCCGTATAAAATCACAAAGCAAATTGATGGAAACCTGTCGCACACTGCAAATAGAACTACACTTCCAAATGTACACAGGACCCTTAGGACGTCTTCCTAAAACCTCATCACTTAGCGCCTCTTCTGTCTCTGTTGTCACAAGTTGTTCTTTTTCAACTGGACAACCATCCTTCACTTCATAAGCTCGACCACTGATGTCAACTGCATGCACCAAATCATTATCCTGAAAATAAGTCTCCTCATTAAAAAATGCCTCAGAACTTGAACTATGCATCCATTCTCCGGAAAAAACTTCACAAAAGTTAGTACGATTTACTACTCTCTTCCATCTACTTTTTGTTTTGAAATCAGAAATTACCTTGCTTAGTTTCCTAATTCTATTGATTACCAAAATAAACAACTTTCGCTTAATTTCAAAAGCATGATCAATAATTTTCTCTACATTTTTCTTCTTCTTATAAAATGCCGCTTTCTGTTGGCCTTTCTTTTTAATACTTTTCAATAAATTAACTAATATCCTATTACGGAACATTCGATTTCGAATGTCCCTAAACTGTTGTTTCCTTCTACTATCATGCACAGAGTTATCTCTTCCTCTACCAGTAACATTTGTGATGGGTCTCTCCTTTCCATTTAAATTACTTTTCTTTTTGTGAACTGAAACATTTTTTTGAGCAAAACTTTTTTTACTACAAATATTTCTTAAGAATGATTTCGTGCTCTTACCCGGACCTTTCTTGGTGTTTTGACAAGTATTTGGGGAAGAGGACTGCTGCAATACAACATCATCCTGCTGTCTTTGACGTTTTCTAGCCTTTCGTATTCGACTTTTGGAAGGCATTTTCCAAACTATGAAAGAATCTGCAGTTGAATCTGTGGAAAAATATAATATAAAATGTTATTAACCACTATTACCAAACAGTAAATAAATAACAGTCATCTAAAACTTAATGCCGTACTAATTATTTAACATAGCAAATGTTTTCCACCAGCACTGCATCACAAAAATGACACTCAATGGTACAAAAAAGGCATACAACACTCATAAATCACTCCCTAATATTTTAAATCATTAATTCAGGATGACGATAAGATGTAGCCTATCTAAAGATTTGTTTAGGCCCTGATCTTTAGACTGGGGTAAATGTGTGTCATTGATCCACATTCAGTCCATCACCTGTTTTGTTTATTTGAGGTGAGGCCAACACATGGTTGCAGATAAGATTTTCACTGAAAAATATCAAAATAAAAAAACATGTGAAGGCCTACCAATGAAGTAAATCATTAAATGAAAACCAATACATTTCTGGAAATATGCACTACTAGTGCTTCATAAGATGTTTTGGGTCATATTTATAAGGCATTTGAGTATCTAGTATGCTATTTTACGTTCTTCCTGGTGCAAATTTATTGTAAATATGCTCCCACCTGCGGTTGGCAAATTTAGATTTTGATTATGGGAGTTAGATAGGCATGTTACTAATTTCCCAAAAATGGTGTATAACCCCAAACAACCTTTGAAGCAAATGCTCTTAGCCATGTTATCCACCTCCCATTGGATAACATGGCTAAGAAGTGCTTGCAAATGTGAAAAAAAACGGCCGCAATGCATGAATATCGCAGAAAAGTCAGCGATATTCATGCATTTTCCAGCACATGCTCTTAGCCATGTAATCCACTTCCTATTAAATAACATGGCTAAGAACTGCTCAGGGCCCCATGAGGAACGCTTTCCATTTAAAAAGGGAAAAATAACATCAAAGACACTAAAATGCCTTCTAAATATGACCCCAAACAACCTATGAAGCTCTAACAGTACATATCCTGAAATGTAATTGATTTCAAAATTCGTTTTTAAACACAGCATATAAATCAATTGTATACCTGCATTCATGGAGAAATGACTAAAAATGTCCTTGAGACACATGAAAGTGTTTTCTGGAATGCCCTAGCACCATTTTTGGGACACTATTAACATGGCTACGTAACTCCCATAATCAAAATCTAAATTTGCCAAGCGCAAGTGGGAGCGTATTTACAAGACACTTGCCCCAAGAGGAACACTTTCCATTTAAAAAGGGAAAAATAACATCGCAGAAAAGTCAGCAATATTCATGCACTTTCCAGCAAATGCTCTTAGCCATGTTATCCACTTCCTATTAAATAACATGGCTAAGAACTGCTCAGGGCCCCATGAGGAACGCTTTCCATTTAAAAAGGGAAAAATAACATCAAAGACACTAAAATGCCTTCTAAATATGACCCCAAACAACCTATGAAGCTCTAACAGAACATATCCTGAAATGTAATTGATTTCAAAATTCGTTTTTAAACACAGCATATAAATCAATTGTATACCTGCATTCATGAAGAAATGACTAAAAATGTCCTTGAGACACATGAAAGTGTTTTCTGCAATTCACTAGCACCATTTTTGGGACACTATTAACATGGCTAGGTAACTCCCATAATCAAAATCTAAATTTGCCAAGCACAAGTGGGAGCGTATTTACAAGACACTTGCCCCATGAGGAACACTTTACATTTTAAAAGGAAAACATAACATCTTAGACACTCAAATACCTTATAAATATGGCTCAAAACAACCTATGAAGCTCTAGCAGTACATATCCAGAAATGAAATTGATTTCTTAAATCGTTTTTAAAAGCAACATCTCTGTTTCAGCTTACATAACAGACCATAAAATGGGCTCCATGTACCACAATAACTTGTGTTACTGCATGCCAGAATGTTACACCAAATATGCAATTACAATTTCTCTATGAAACTAATTCTATTAGTATATCACTAGAGACAAAACCACATTTTAAAAACACAGCTTTCTTCATCATTTTCTCCTTAAATCATACTATTCTCTATCTAAATTAAATAAATCTTTTCTCACCTTAGCAAATATTTTTTGAGTTTTGAAAACAGTCTGAGAAATACACCAAATTGTCTTCAGCAGAAGAAAAAGGATGCACTCCAAAGGCTGCAGCTATTGAAAGCACAGAAATACAGATATTCTTTTCACATATCTCTCATATTAGCCAATCATACCTCTTCCCTCACTTTTTTCAAATCAAAACCCTTCCCCCCTCTGCCCTGTCTGCCTTGTTTCCATAGCAACCACCTCCTGGAAGACCTCTCATGTTTGCAAATTCACACAACAATGTTTCAATTGAACTCTGAACTCTCAGTGCACCTGCGTATCCAGTGCAATCTTTCATTAAATGTTTCTTCCTTGACCATTCAAATTACATCTTTCAAAGAACACATCCATGCACCCTAACTTTCTGTTTTCAGAAATGGAAATGCACCAATCACTGCTAATGAATCATTAGCATTGTAAATCCACAGTTTTTTTTCTTTAGAAACTCCTACTGTTTCAACTGCCCTTTCATTACCACACTTCATCTGACTGCAGAACAACCTTCTCCCACCATGTTTAAGGTCTGGATTGTTGGACATAGTTACATCCACTGGGCTCAAAGGTATGCTGAGAGCAGAAATTTACCTAACCTCAATTTACAAGATGTGGAAATTAAGTGGTTGGGCCAAAGAGGATTAAAATGTCACCAATTGATACCATTGGTGAAAACCTTTATGCATTTGCCAAAACCTGACCTGTTAATAGTGCACTGTGGAGGTAATGATTTGGGCACTTTGACAGGGGTAGGTCTGGAAATGCTTTTAAAGGACACCTTTGAGCAATTAATGGCACTTTTTCCTCAAACTGCCTTGGTATATTCCAATATATGCCAAAGACAGAAATGGAGGTGGTCCAACCAATTTTGTCCACAAATTGAGAAAGCGAGGAAGCATGTAAACAAATCTGTTTCAGCTTACATGAGAGACCATGGAATGGGCTCTCTGTACAACAATAACTTGCGTTACTACATGCAAGATATCTACAGAGGAGATGGAGTTCACTTCTCAGATGAGGGCAACAGAATTTTCATTCTGAATTTAAGACTGTGCATTGGTACCTACTTATAAGTACCTAAATGTACCATAAACCCAAAAGCTCTTCTCAGAGCTACCCTACATCTGATCACTCACAATTATTATTTTTCTCTAACTTTTTTCACTAATTTTCCACAAAATTCGCTCCCCGGAGCGCTACCCGGTTCGCTAACCGAAAGCTAACCTCGCGGAATTTTTAAAAAAAAAGTTTTTTTTTCCGCACATATAAGCCTCCTCAGCCACGCTCAGAAAACCTAGGGGGTCAAGATAAGTCTACCATGACCCCTTCTACCCATTCTAAACATTATTTGCCCTCCATCTTGTATCTTAATGCGACCGAAACACAAAATGGTGGACTCCCGTGACGCTTAAGGTTCGCTAACCGGGCCGCTTCCCGGAAAGCGGTCCTAAAAAAAGGCGGGAAAGTAATTTACAGAAAAACGACTAGAGACACTCTCACCAAATATAGATTAGCTCATACTACATAACAATCCCTTCCATTCTCACAAATTTCATTGAAATTCCATTTAGCCATTTAGCCTGTAGACCTCTCCAAATACCGTGAGGTAAATTACTTCACAAAACACATCTGAATTGTTGGAATTGACAACCAATGAAAATGTTACTTTCCTTTTCTACTTTTATTACCTGACATTTGATTGGTTATATACCTGTATATATATAAAGGGAGAGAAGGAAACACAGCCATTTTGACTACTACTTGTTGTTGTATATATCATTTAGAATATCACTAATAACATCAACTTGTTTCTAAAGGTAAGTTGTTATTTTTAAAACTGAAGTATATTGTGCACTATAAGTAAATATGGTAAACTTTTTCAGATAGTTATATACTATCCCTCTGTAAGAGTTAGACATTGAGAAAGGCTTCTTTATTATAATTATGGACTGATTTAGGTTTCTGTGGTATAATTATGAATTTACTTAGGCTTCTTCACAGGCACTTTTTAATAGTACTACTTCACGCCTGAAACCATACAGTGCCCATAGATTACTTCTCTGTTATAAACTCACAAGTGCCTGTCTGAACTTAAACCCAACAGTGCCCTATCTCTACTGATATATTTATTTTTTATGCAAATTACAGCAATAAAATGGAAGGTGAGCAGAATGTTTCCTTCGAAATTGTTCTGGAGACCAACACAGAAAAAGTTATTGCGGACAATGATGACTCAGATTTCATGGATGAATCACGGGACCATGAATTAGTTCAATGTGTAGAATCAGTGGATCATTTACTTCATTATGATGACGGTCAAATGTTTGAACTTATGTTCACTGAACAAGAACACATATCAGACAGTGAAATGCTAGACGTTGTATTAAATTTCGAAAAACAATCAGAAAAATAAAATTGTATGTAATATTAAAAAATTGTTTGAGTCTTTAATCATTTTTATATGTAATTCATAAACTAGTTAAATGTTAGAAATGTTATTAAATTTTGAAACACAATCACAACAATAAAAAATTGCTTAAAAAATAAAAAAATTAAAAAATAATCAACAAAACCAACAAATAATTAACATACAGTATTAGAAAAGTCTTTCATTCTTTTATCCATAAAGTTCGCTGCCCAGAACGCTTTCCGGTTCGCGAACTTGGCGCTTACCACGCAAAAAAAAAATTTTTTTTTTTTTTTTTTGGACCCTCCTAGGCCCTTTTAAAACCTCCACATAAAACCTAGGGGGTCAACGAGGATCTACTATGCCCCCTTATGGTAATTTCCCCCTTTGTTTTGGCCTCCTCTTGTCTCTCGATCCTACCGAGAGACAAGATGGCGGCCGCTCCGGACTGTTTAGAATGTTGACAGACACAGGAGGGCCAATCAGCTTCGCATCGCAAAGTTCCGATACGCGAAAGGTTCGCTAACCGGATCGCTGCCCGGAGCGCTGTTACAGATATATATCTTGATTTAAACGTTAATTTCTCAAAATCCACTGAAGCACATATATTGAGACCTAGCAAAGGCACATCGGGCTAACAGTCCCTACAATTTTGCCAAGTTTCGTGAAAATCCATTCAGCCGTTCGGACTAAAAGTGAGTCCAACCGCCCTATGGAAAACTCAATGCAAAAAACGCGTTTTGGGACCCCCCTTTTTTCTCAGCCCCCCCTTGACGAAACCCCACCAGATTTTCAGGGGCTGCTCAGAAACAAAATGTGCCATTTTCCTGAAAATTTCAGCCAATTCCGTCCACAAACGCAAAAGTTATTAGGCATAGAATTTTCAGAAATCCCATAGGGAAAAAATCCTAACTATATATACCTACTGGCGACCGCCAGTAGGTAATATATATATATATATATATATATATATATATATATATATACCATCTCCAAGTTGTAACATTGAAGCCGCCCTGATAGAGTAAGAGGCCTCTTTCACGGAGCAACTTGGAGATGGTTTATGAATACTAAGAGGCCCAACTCCCTCGTGTGTTTTCCTGGACTAAGACGGGACTTCCCAAATAATCACCAGTGAAATACGAGGAAGGGAGGTGAGCTGGAAATGCCCTTTCAGCTCACGGATTGCGGTGGACACAAGACGCTGAGTTTAAAATTGATAAAAAAACACTGCCTGCAATCTGGTGAATATGACTTTTATTTTTTGCGCACTGAAGGGGCATGTAATGAATTATCTGAAAGCAACGAGCTGCAGAAAAAGTTAAGTGCCGATTTTATTTCACTGCGCAGGCGCAAATGAAATGACACACAGGCATTGTGAATCAAGCCATTAAGGAACTATTTATAAAACACGGTCATTTCTGAAAAGCAAAGTTTATTTCCCGCGAGCAAGGCTTGATACTGGAGCTGAAACGCGTTGGGACAGACAATAACTGCAGGCAGTTTGAATATTGTGCAAATAAAGCACTTTGGATTACCAAGAATCATGGCATCAATGTCTTTTTCTGGCGCTGAGAAAGGTTTGGTTGGATATATATATATATATATATATATATATATATATATATATATATATATATATATATATATATATATATATATATATATATATATATATATATATATATATATATATATATATATATATATATATATATATATATATATATATATACTATTGTAAAGAGAGAACTTGCACCTTTTGGCCAGGTACACTCGGGAACCACAGCGCCAATCTACACACCTGATACATCTATGAAAATGTCAGGGTGTGTAAATGGACATAGGCTATATAAATTTTTTTTAAAAAGTAAATTAAAAAAATTAAGAAAGTAAACAAAGTAGTCCCCTGAAATTAGCGCCAGCCGGGACCTAGTGCTGGCCGCGACGCGACGTGCGTGATGACGAAGGAGGAGGGCGGTGCAGTGACGAGCAGCTGTGCAGTGAGGAGCGGCGGCACAGGTAAGGAAAGGGAAAGTGAGACTGTGATGCAGGGGGAGGCAAGAAGGAGGCAGCAGTAAATATGTCGGGGCGGGAGGGGGGCGCGAGTGAGTCGGGCGGGAAGGGGCGCGAGACAGTCGGGGCGGGAGGGGGGCGCGAGTGAGTCGGGCGGAAGGGAGTCGGTGCGGGAGGGGGTCGGGGCGGGAGCGGGTGTACTGCCCCCAGCCCCTTTCTGCCCCAGGCAACGCTGATGCGGGCTGCTAGTATATATATATATATATATATATGTATATATATATATATATATATATATATATCACCACACGATTGACGAAAATAAGCCCGCGCCTTCTTTTGATGGCGGGCCTCGACGGGGTTTCGTCTTCCCCCAATTAATCCAACCAAACGCCGTCTCAGACAGTTTGCAAGACAACAAGTCGAGGCCCAATCTGCATTTAAAGTGAAGTTTATTTGGCGATCACACCCAACGGGTTTCGCAGCCTCAGCCGCTTGCTCACGAGTGAAAGGTTGTGTTTAAACAATAAAGTTATATACAAAAACGAAACATAGTCATGTGACTAAAGTAACGAGTGAAACCAGACTCTCCAAGTTTCAGCATTTCTTTGTGATAAGCGATACAATTCATTTACTGTATCACAGTTTATACTTGGTAATATTTACATTCGCATTCCAATGTTAATTAGTAAATTAAAATAACCACCTTCAGTCTCAAAATTATACGTGACAATTTATCAATCGGAACTACTAGTCCCACAATACATTATTTTAGACAACACCCTTTTGTCACATTCACGTATATTCTTGTATTTGTAATATGTGATTTTCCATTTGTAAGCGCTAATCTTACATGCTTGCACATTGGTTTACACGGAATTAATTTCATTCCGCGCTTTTGCATACATCGACATTGAGCCCCAGTGGGCTTACATTATATGGTCACGTTTACTGGGAATTTAAACTATTAATTCATAGTTAGCCCTAAAATTAATTTAGGGTTCAACATTGTTCCACATGGGCATTAAGTAATCATGGTCCAGCCCCAGTGGGCTAGTCTTCTTGCACTGCCCATGGAGACATTGATTTATAGTTCTTTTCACATTCTCTCTATGACATAGTCAAGTACAGAGATTGACAGTATACACACTCAAGCCCAAGTGGGCGTATATATCTTCGTCATTTGCCTTTAATATTACACACTTTTCGCAACAAGATAATGCAGTTCTGCCATAGTCAATTAATATTCAAATGTCATTTTGTGCAAATTATCTTCATTCACACTACTTGTGGCTTTCAAAACGTATTTTAACAATCAGGAATGCAAGGGATCTTGAGTAATCTGAAAATGAGAGAGTATACCCATTAAAATTCAGTGGTGATATTTTTTCACATAAAAAACCTTACAGTTTATCATAAAATCATCCATTTCCATGAATTAATTGTAACCAGCGTATTTCTTAAAACTAAACTGCACTAGCACATTATTCTCCAAGATGAACCGCCAACCCTTCATCTGCATTATGGCCTGATGGGTAAAGTGTTTGGAATTTAATTATGAACCTTGACTCCAATCTTCTCAACTCTCTAACACGATCACCACCTCTTTCTCTTTGTATACAATCCAATACCACAAAGGATAAGAGACTGGTATTTTGTTTGTGTTCCTTGTAGAAGTGGCGGGCAATAGGATATTGTTTATCATGGTGATTGATAGCCCTCAGATGCTCCAACACTCTTTTTTTAGCTTTATGTATTGTGCTGCCAATGTAACTTAAATTACATGGGCACCTGAGGGCATACACTGCATATTCTGTCTCACAAGTCAGATGTTTTTGGATTCTGAATGGGCTGCTGCTGGCTGATAACTTTACTGATTTACAATTGGTACTGTATTTGCAGGCTTTGTATTTTCCGCAAATATAAAACCCTTGTATTGGCTTTGCTGTTTTTATTGGAAGTTTGGGTAATATTGCTGGGCTCACCAAGTCTTTAAATGACCTCCCTTTTCTAAAGGTAATTTGAGGTGACTCACTAACTACCTTCTCCAAGTCTAGGTCTGTTTTCAAAATACTCCAATGTTTTTCAAGGCATTTTCTCATTCCATAAGCCTTGTTGCTATAGGTTGTTACAAATCTCACTTTCACTGATTTGTGGCCTTTCCTGGATTTTCAACAGATCTTCTCTCTTTCTTGTTTCTACTTTCATGCATGCTGCTGTTCCGTGTAAACCAATGTGCAAGCATGTAAGATTAGCGCTTACAAATGGAAAATCACATATTACAAATACAAGAATATACATGAATGTGACAAAAGGGTGTTGTCTAAAATAATGTATTGTGGGACTAGTAGTTCCGATTGATAAATTGTCACGTATAATTTTGAGACTGAAGGTGGTTATTTTAATTTACTAATTAACATTGGAATGCGAATGTAAATATTACCAAGTATAAACTGTGATACAGTAAATGAATTGGATCGTTTATCACGAAGAAATGCTGAAACTTGGAGAGTCTGGTTTCACTCGTTACTTTAGTCACATGACAATGTTTCCTTTTTGTATATAACTTTGTTTAAACACAACCTTTCACTTGTGAGCAAGCGGCTGAGGCTGCGAAACGCGTTGGGTGTGATCGCCAAATAAACTTCACTTTAAATGCAGATTGGGCCTCGACTTGTTGTCTTGCAAACTGTCTGAGACGATATATATATATATATATATATATATATATATATATATATATATATATATATATATATATATATATATATATATATATATATATATATATATATATATATATATATATATATATATATATATATATATATGCGGGAGTATATATTACAATATTTAACATTTACTACTTTAGACTCTATACGTATTTTAAAACATCTAGATTTATGGTTATTTTTGGATGATATTAGTATCAACGATATTTTTTTCCGATACTTTTGTACTTACCGTTATAAGTATAGGATCACTATATTGTGGTAAACAATAATTTTGAGATAATATGTGTGTCAACGATATTTTTTACCACAATATTGTGTCAGGGATCCCTACTAACAGAGCAGGCATTCGTAGTGATATTAATAGTACTGTTGAAAGTACAGTATGTATAGTGGTACTAGAAGCACTATGGAGGACACAGTCTCTAAGTAATGCATAGACATAGTTGTAGTGCTAGGGTAACAGTATAAGAGGAGAAATAGTAGTAGTCACCGGCGGTTATCTTTGAGTTAGAAAAAAAATATGTATCTAATTGTTGAATAAAATGTCTTGTATTCATTTCCATGTTTCCAATTAAAAGGTTGATGAAATGACCTGTCATGAGTTGGCTTCCAAAATTAATGCACTGCTTGTATAAACATGGAGTAGATGAAATCGACTTAAGGAGTTTTGGACTTGATAAATGTGCACTCTAAGACATAGCACAGATCTGTGTGGACCATTCTCTGATGATGTGCAGGGGTGAAGAGAGGAGAACAGCATCATATATAAAAACACAGGATGCAGTCAGTTGAATTGAAAATTGAGGTTTTGTTGTAGTAGAGCATCAGAATGAATGAATGAATGAGTAGACTTTTATATAGCGCATGGCTACCCGGAAGCAAACCAGCGCTGTGGCAGGACTGAGGAGGAGGGGGAAAGCCCTTAGGGGATGCCCAGGTCTTCAGTTGTTTCCAGAAAGCCAGGTAGTTGGGTTCTTTCCGGAGGGAGACAGGTAAGGAATTCCAAAGCTTGGCTGAGTTGTATGAGAAGAGACAACCACCTGATCTGGCCCTCATAATTCTGGGGATATCTGCCAGGTGAAGCTCGTCAGAGTGAAGTCTTCTAGAGGCCTTGTATGGTCTAACTAGGGTCTTGGTGAGGGGAGGGCCATTTCCCTTCAGAGATTTATGGGCGATGCATAGAGCCTTGAAGTAGATTCTCTCCTGTACCGGGAGACAGTGACGGGAGTGGAGAGCGGGTTTGGCTGAACAGCGGTTGCTCGTTCCTGTGAGTAATCTGGCTGCCAAGTTTTGAACGACCTGCAGTCTGGTGGCCACTGAGTTTGGGGCACCTAGATAGAGAGAATTGACAAGATCTATCCTGGACAGGATCAGGTCCTGACTCAGGAGCTTTTTAGCTTGACAGGGGAGCAGGGGGAGAACTTTCCAGATCGTTCTGAGAAGGTCAAAGCACACAGCATCAGTCTTTCTTGCTTGGGTCTTGAATGTGAGATCTTGGTCTAACCAGATTCCCAGGCTCTTTATTTCAGTTTTTGGGGTAGTAGCTGGGCCCATACAGGCTGACCACATGGTGCTAGATGTGAAGCTTAACTGGTTACCGAGCACCATCAGCTCGGTTTTGTCACCATTGAGCTTTAGATGGGATAAGCTCATCCAGTTGGTGACTTCCTTAAGACAGGAGTAAATATCTGTGGGTGACTGCTCAGCCAGATTCAGTGCTACAACCAGCTGGGTGTCATCAGCGAATGTAACTATATGGACACTGAAGGGGGGTACAATATCCGCCAGCTGGGCCATATATACATTGAAAAGAGTGGGACTCAGGGACGAGCCCTGAAAAACTCCACACTGCAAAGGGAGGGATTTGGATAAGGTGTCACCTTCGAATACCTAAAAGTGTCTATTTTCCAAGAATGATTGAAGCCATGAAAGGGCTGTTCCTGACACTTCCACCTTCTTGAGGTGGTGAACCAGTGTACGATGGCTCACCGCGTCAAAGGCTGCGCTTAGGTCGAGGAGGATTATGGTGGAGGACCCTCCCTGGTCGAGGATCTTTCTTGATGTTTCCACCACAGCTGACAGGGCTGTTTCGGTCCCTTGGTGGGGCCGGAAACCAGTTTGTGAGGGGTGGAGTTAGTTATGGAGTTCAAGGAATGCCGAAAGTAGTTTTTTTTTTTTTTTTAAACCTTTATTGCAACATTATGAAAGTACAAGTATGGGCCTACAACCGCAGGGGCCGGCCGCTAGTCATAAGTGTAACCAATCATAGCACGGTGTAACACAGCTCATCAGCCGACATCCCTGAGGTCTGGCAGCGATTCAGGATGAAGTTTGTCTTGAAAAGCATGGATAGGTCACAGGATATACTAAAGGTTTCATTTTATATTGTATAACTAGACGGATCAGGTGCCATACAATCAAGCTAAAGGAGACGGGGGACAGGTCAAGAGACAGGACATATGTTCAGGAACAACAATATAAGGAATAAACAAAGGAAGAGTGTCCGTCAGTGTGGCGTTAATAAAGTGAAAATAGCACGTAAAAATATGAGGCCAGCTGTGGTTGGTCAAAGGACTGGACCAACTTTCAAGAAAAAATACATGATTTTTTCAGGAAACCCTCACTCACCCTAGTGGTGACATGCTTCATCATCGGGTCCACTAGGGAGATCGAGTACCTCCCCAGTGTGCTGCGACGCCAGGAGACTGCGGAGCAGGTTTGTGAGAGTGAAGAGTGAAAAAGTTAAGTGTGGTTAAAAATGTCAGAGGTTGTCCCAAAAAATCATTTATTAGCTGGTCAACTTGACATATTAAAATTAAAGACTATGTGCAGGGAAACTAACCAAAAGAAATACTGGTGTTTCCCTGTTAAGGGAAGGTCAACATGTTTCTGCCCTTTAAGTGTATGAATTTACAGGGCTTTAATCAGGACCAGTATGCGAGTGTTGCCTCAACAGGTATAGGCGCGCTAAGGCCCACCCTGCCGAAGGTGGTGAAAGTTAAAAAAATAGGACTATGTGAAAAAATTGGTGCGTTAAAAGTACAAACCAAAAGGCTAGGGGATTTACCTCTGTTGCGAGGAGCCCAGAAGTCTGTAGACAAATGATAGACAGACAGACAAACAACACACAAAACATAAACAAGAACAAACAATCATTATTGATCATGTTTTATGGCCGTTACACTGATAGTGGGGCGTGATACGTGCTAACAAACCTATCATTGGCCGTGGCCGAGATGACATTGCAGAATAGAAGTTGTGCCCAAAAACCAGGGTGATGGGCCTCAACTAGAACCAGAGTCGAGTAATCTGGCACAAGGCGTTGCACAATTGGTGAGGCAGTGTAAATGGAGGCTTGCAGTGCTAAGTCCATCCGTGTGGGAAGCCAAGCGGCTGCCCGTAATTATAACACTACCTATAGTAAGGCGGCGGAGAAATGATCCCCGAGGTGTAGCGTAAGGAACAGTGCTACGTTGTGGTTACTCGTAGCCCTGCTGGCCGTGGAATTAGAGAACTAATATAGGCACGCAAAGTAATGAAAAATATAAGTGAAACAATCCTCACTTGTACTCAAAGTGCTTACATCCTCTGAAGCTAAGTGTTTGTGTGTGAGATTCTGCCAGATTCCTTGAACCCTCCGTTGTGTGTTTGTTTTTTACCTTAATAGGGTGTGCCATTGTCGCTCCCACCCCCCCCCCCTGAATCTATGGGGCGTGGTTCACATTGAGTACAAGTGAGGATTGTTTCACTTATATTTTTCATTACTTTGCGTGCCTATATTAGTTCTCTAATTCCACGGCCAGCAGGGCTACGAGTAACCACAACGTAGCACTGTTCCTTACGCTACACCTCGGGGATCATTTCTCCGCCGCCTTACTATAGGTAGTGTTATAATTACGGGCAGCCGCTTGGCTTCCCACACGGATGGACTTAGCACTGCAAGCCTCCATTTACATTGCCTCACCAATTGTGCAACGCCTTGTGCCAGATTACTCTTCTCTGGTTCTAGTTGAGGCCCATCACCCTGGTTTTTGGGCACAACTTCTATTCTGCAATGTCATCCATCTCGGCCACGGCCATTGATAGGTTTGTTAGCACGTATCACGCCACACTATCAGTGTAACGGCCATAAAACATGATCAATAATGATTGTTTGTTCTTGTTTATATTTTTTGTGTGTTGTTTGTCTGTCTGTCTATCATTTGTCTACAGACTTCTGGGCTCCTCGCAACAGAGGTAAACCCCCTAGCCTTTTGGTTTGTACTTTTAACGCACCAATTTTTACACATAGTCCTATTTTTTTAACTTTCACCGCCTTCGGCAGGGTGGGCCTTAGCGCGCCTATACCTGTTGAGGCAACACTCGCATACTGGTCCTGATGAAAGCCCTGTAAATTCATACACTTAAAGGGCAGAAACATGTTGACCTTCCCTTAACAGGGAAACACCAGTATTTCTTTTGGTTAGTTTCCCTGCACATAGTTTTTTATTTTAATATGTCAAGTTGACCAGCTAATAAATGATTTTTTGGGACAACCTCTGACATTTTTAACCACACTTAACTTTTTCACTCTTCACTCTCACAAACCTGCTCCGCAGTCTCCTGGCGTCGCAGCACACTGGGGAGGTACTCGATCTCCCTAGTGGACCCGATGATGAAGCATGTCACCACTAGGGTGAGAGAGGGTTTCCTGAAAAAATCATGTATTTTTTCTTGAAAGTTGGTCCAGTCCTTTGACTAACCACAGCTGGCCTCATATTTTTACGTGCTATTTTCACTTTATTAACGCCACACTGACGGACACTCTTCCTTTGTTTATTTATCTATTGACTGGGGACTAAGAGTGCCCTTGAACCCTGTCTCTCCCTTTGTTGACGGACAACAATATAAGGAACCCTGGCGCCGATGCTTATGAATTGAAGCAAACAACAATACAGAATACAGTTTCGTAAGCGCCGGTTCCCAGAGCCTGCCCACCCGGACTTTCGATTAACCTAGGAAGCCTAAGCACAAAATTCCAGAACACAGTGTAAGCAGAATAGAACACAGACGAGACTGACCCGAAAGGAAAGAGAGGGAAGGGAGAAAAATGCCATAGAAAATAAGAAAGGCAAAATAACCCCCCCCTCTAACCTCCCACCCTGCACCCCTGCCGATGGCTATAGCCTAACCCCACTAGCAGCGTGCCTGTCGCCCGAAAGAATTAAAACCCTAAAAGAAGGGAAAGAAAGAGAAAGAGTGGAGGAAGGCCTAGTAGAACATGCCCCCAGCCCCTTAGTCCCCCCCGCCAAAAACAGACACCCCCTATCACAAAGAGATTGATGTAAAGCGATCCTTATGAGAGAAATTAGGGGGCACCGTGCACACCGCCCAGCCTCCTAAATCAAACCATTGCAAATCGAACAGTCCTAATACC
The DNA here is from genome assembly GCF_964263255.1 of Lissotriton vulgaris. Lineage (NCBI taxonomy): Eukaryota > Metazoa > Chordata > Amphibia > Caudata > Salamandridae > Lissotriton > Lissotriton vulgaris. The sequence goes on from NW_028246480.1 coordinate 37,387, forward strand.
ATTTCAAACCGCCCCGAGTTGACTACTCTCACCCCTGACCCTTCCGGACCAGCACACGAACCATCTCCAGCGAGACCCAAAGGCATACAAGCAAGTCATAGAGGAGAGGGAAATCATCGAAAGTCAGTCTGTTACCACTTGCAGCAAGTAGATCTACGGGAGTTTCAGGTGCATGAAGTCTCCCTCCCCCATCAAGACAGTTCCAATGTTCCTTGCCCCGGGGTCGCAACATTTCCAAAAGGGTGGGAGACGACCACAAGATGAAAAAAGAGTCTACAACACAAGTCTCCGGGGGTAGGAAGCCAGTCAATACCTCAAAAGTCAATAACGGTGGAAGATGCGGTGGCACACTCACGACCTCTAGGACACCTTCTTCCAGGGCTTCATCAGATGATTCCAATACTCGCATCCCCACGGGGTCCTCGCTGTGAGTCTAAATGGCCGCTGCTTGAATGGCTACAGGTGGTAGTTCCAACAGTGTCGCAGGGTCCAGTACAATAAGCAGCATCTCAGATAGGCTAGCATCAATTTTATTCATTGAAACAGTTACTTGCGATTGAAACGCCCAGAGTTCTGCCAGCAATGAACTCAGCGACGGCTCAGACACATTTCGGTCCATTGTCTCACGCCCGGGACCGATCACAATCACCTCCCGAGTAAATTGGTGTCCCCGGGGGGGACAGACAAGGATCACGAGAGGGCAGGCGTGGACGGCAACTCGTCGTTCTCCACAGCCGCGATGACCCGGCTTAACCCGAGCCGCCGAACCCCGGAGGGAGCCGGCACCAGGTCCGCGAGACGGGAACCCCCACCTGCCGTCAGTAGCAAGCAAGGTCACCTCTCCATCAGTGCTGAGCAAAGAGAACAATCACTGTCAATTCCGGGCGCAAAAGAAGCCTCCACTACGGTCGACCGGACCCTGCCTGGGTCTCTCAGCCGTTGTTGTTGCACTACCACCCGGCCATGCAGATACTCGAGGCCCCGGCTTCAACGCTGGAGTAGGCCACAATCTTAAACTCGATGTAACTCCGTGAAACTGGCCGACAAAAATTCCCGGATTTCACCCTCGGAGTGAGGAACTGTTCATGCATGCAGGGGCTGGGCGTAAAATCAGGATAGTTTGCAGGATCTTGCGGCGGGATACGGAGGTCGGCGGAGCCGGGAGCCTAAGCAGCCATCTTGTTTGCCGTCGTAGCTCCTCCCCCCGAAAGTAGGTTGTTAACGTGTTTTTCATCCAGTTTGCTAATGCCAGGGAGAAGCAAAATGGGGCGGTAATTGCAGAGTTCGGCCAGGTCCAGGTGAGTTTTTTTTAGTAGTGCTTTGACCATTGCTTTTTTCCATTCGGAAGGGACTGTTCCCGATATTAGCGAGGCATTGATCAGGTAGGTGATGGGGGGATAATTGTGGGTAATACCTGTTTAAGAATGTTGAGTGATGCAGGGTCAAGTGGAGACCCACTCTTAACAGAGGATAAAATGGGTAGGAGAGATTCCTGGGTGAGAGGGGCAAAAGTATCCAGGAGGGGCTTTTCTTATGCTGTTCCAGGTCTCTAAGTTTAGGCGTGGACGTGGTACCTAGGGTGGAGATATGCTTCAGGATGTTTTGATCTTTGGTGGAGAAAACATCTGCTAGTTCTTTGCAGCACCGTCCTAAGAGGTCTGGTGCTACCGGGGATCAGGGAGTTTGAGAAGTTTGAGAAGTTCTAAAAGACTCCATAGATGTCAGCTGGTTGCAAGCCACCATGGTTTAAGATAATGGTGCTACAAGAGAGAGAATTTCTATCTGCATAAGACTTTTGTTAAACATTATTAACATGAAGACAGTGTACAATCGTAAATGTCAAAGTTCTGAAGACAGCCCGACTGCTGGACCTGACCTCTCATCATTCCACCCCAAAACTGTTGAGGAATTGGGCATTGTGAATAAGTAAAGACATCTGGGTTATAGTGTGAACTACATCTGGTTGTGATTTGAACTTCACCATACTTTCATTTTAGCCATAGTGTCTAGCATGTGTATCATAATAACAATATTGTTCCAAGGTTTGATTTGTTTTTTTCACAGATATCCAATGTTTTATAGATTATATCCCACAGACATTTACCTTTCAACTCCCAAGTTTGAACATAAAACCTTCCAGAAATGAGAACGAACTGAGAACCACAACAGACATTATTTCCAATGATGGCAAATTGAGTATGATGATGGAAAGATTTTATATGCTTTTTTAAGGTATATATGCAATCTCAAAGGTGTCAAATTCCATAGTTTGGAAAGGGAGCCCACTGCTTCCAATATTATAGCATCAATAACAATTTTATAATGCTGGCCATATCAATTCAACTCACTTTATAAATCACCACAATACCATTTGAAGTAGCTGCCTAATTAGTTGAGAAATATGTTTGTCCATATTTTGGACTAAAACAGGAAGTATATACGCATTGCCTTCTTGATACGCAATAGGCCAATTAGAAGACGATAGAAGCTTGTCTTTAGCTTACTTCTTATCATTATGCTGGGCTGTCGAATTATATTAAATGGCATAGCTATTTTGTTAATATATAATAACTTTTCCCCAGTGCCACCTCATCATAAATGTACCCATGTGTTGTCTGTTTTCTTCTCAAATGATATTTAGCACAAAATGTCCTCAATCGCAGGAGATGAAAAAGAAATACAATGGCTGTTTTTTCACCATAAAGAAATATTATCCACACATTTGCCTCACTATTCTCAGAGGTGCAGCTATCGCAGGGATGTCAAACTTTGGCACATAAGGAAAAGATCCATGTAATATTTTCAATATATGCATTGCATTAATCTACATATGTACATCAATGTCATGTGGATTCCTTTACAATCTAGCATAGACCCGGCCCTTGTGGACCAATGTTGTACTCCTCTGATGAAATGCACATTCTTTAACTTAAAGAGTGATTTGCAATGCAATGTGGAAAGTGCATGTTTAAACGTTGTGCTTCTTTAAGACACCATGATGTTCAATAAGGAAATGTAATTTAACCCAAGTAGACACCAAAGCAAGGCACATTGTAGAATCTTTATTGTTGATGATGAATGTTTTGGTGAAAAAGACCCGGTTGCACTTCGTTACGAGCTGCATGGCTTGTGACTTTATAAAATCTACACACAAAAAATTCTACCTATATTGGAGAGATCATTCTAGCTTAGTAGATATGGATTCCTCATCCCGGAAATAAAGAAATGATTGACTTCAATACACACTGCCAAAGAAAGCAACGCGCACACAGATTGTACCAAAGCCCAGGCCTTTACTCTGAATAGCTGCTTGTGTTCAGGGTGTTGTAGAACAAAGGCTGCACTAAGAGTGTTATTACTTTATGAAAAGCTCCATGGGCAGCCTCATCCAGGATTAAAAGCCTATTCTTCTTTAATTACCTATGAATGGAGCTTGATACTTTCGCATTTGTAACTAGTGAACCATTCAATAAAAGTTTGCGAAACCCAAGAACTATTCGCATTTGTACTTATCGCAGTTCGCTAAATGAAATGAAAAAGTGTGGGAATTTTCGAGCTGGGACAAGAGAATGTATAAGTAACCCATTTTTTCGACTGGAGATATGAAGAGAGATTTCTCACAGAAATGTGTTTTCTAGCTGGAAAATGCTTGAAAGTTCATATTAAGGTGTATTTCCTTCATGAATGTGGGCTCTAGTAAAATCAGACCCTCAGTCTGCCAGTCCATTTTTTCACAGTTTTACAAAACTCACTTTTTCAGGAGTGTCCATATAACTATGACGGGTCACTGACACAATATCGTGATAAACAATATCGTTAACACAATAGAATCTCCTATACTTATATTGGTAAGCAAAAAATTACCATAAAAAGAATATCGTTGATGCTAATATTGTCCAAAGGTAGAACAAGTATTGTTTATTTTAATATAGAGTTTAGTTATTAAATGGTAAGTATTTTAATATAAACAAAAATATTTATTTTGCATTAATTTTATTATATTTTAAAAATCTCTTTCTCTCTCTCTCTCTCTATATATATATATATATATATACACACACACAACATTCTTTATAAAAATATTTATTATACATTATTTTTTTAATAGTTGGCATTTACTACTATGAACACATATCTGTACATATATATTATCTTCGTAATGCTAACAAAAATGTGATAATGTAAGGAAATATGTATTAGTTATGTTACACACACACACACATATATGTATAAATATATACACATATATAACATACATACACAATAAAACCATAAACAATTGAATAAGAAAAAATACATTATTAATGTAGACAATAAATAAAAATTTAAAACTTGGGAAATGCAAAAACATCTACAGACAAATAGTAGAAACATTAAAATAATGTCAAAAATAAAAACAAATGATATAAAATATAAAAAACAATCAATGGTATAAAATCTACGTAACCAATATTACGAAAACTAGTGGAGTCTCAGAATATTAAATATAATATTGCCCCCTGTTTATACAACAGTAGACAATGTGTTGAACTTCAAATGGGTTAGATTTACTATTCTTACTCGATATAGGGAAAACAGTGAACTTGTGAGGAGTTAGATGTACTATTTCTACTCCTGTCAGTGCAATGGTAGGGAAAGCGTTGGACTTTGGAGGGGTGAAATTTAATATTCCCACTCCAGTCAAAGCAACATTAGGGAATTGGTGGACTTCTGAGAGGTGAAATGTACTAATACCATGCCAGTCTACACAAGAGTAGGAAAAGTGTTGGAGTTTTGAGGAGTTGAATTTAGAATTCCCACTCTAAACAGTGCGGCAGTAGAGAAAGCGGGGGATTTTGGAGGAGTAAAATTTACTATTTCAACTCCAAACAGCACAACACTAGGGAAATACTGGACTTTGGAAGGGTTAAATTTACTATTCCCACTCCAGTTTCTGCAACAGTAGGGAAAGTGTTGGGTTTTGAAAGGGTGAAATGTACTATTCCCAGGCAAACAGTGCAACAGTAGGGACAGTGTTGAACTGCAAAGAGATTCATTTTACTATTCCTACTGCAGTGTAAGCAAGAGAAAGGAAAATAATTCACTTCAAATACATTAGGTATATGCGTAACCCCTTGTATGTAGAACACATATTAAACTCCTAATAAATAAATTAACATAAAAACAATATAAATATGTATTAAAACAATCATTTACATAACTACTATTCAATAAAAAATTATCAATTAAATATTTGTTATTCAATTATTAAATAATTGACTTCCCACCCTGTATCCCTAAAAACCAAGGAACCTGCACCGGAAATATACCTAAAACATATCTCTTCCATAACTTACACATTTAGAATAAATCAAATAATTAATTAATAATTAATCATTTGTTGTTCATTAATTAATACTTAATTAACTTCTCACCCTAGACCCCTACAAACCTAGAAGCCTGCAACTAAAATAGACGTTAAATAAGTATTCCATAAGTTACATAATTATGAATCAATTAAATAATTTATCAACAATTAATAATAAATTGTTACTTGATTAATTTTCCACCCTACATCCCTACAAACCAAACAGCCCGCAAATAACATATAGCAAAAATAAATCAGTATTACATAAATTACACAATAAATACCAATCATATCATTAATTGAAATGTATTAATAATTACTTAATTATTACCCAATTAACTTCCAACCCTATCCCCCTACAAACCCAACAGCCCACTATGACACTATAAATTGCCACAAAAAATGAATTACATTTTTTTAAATTACTTAACACCATCGCTGCTGATGATATCCTCCTCCAGTGCTGGGCCCTAATGTAAATGGGTGTGGTCATGACGAGCTCAGCTCCACTGTGCCTCATGACGAGCTGAGCTTGTCATGAGCATCGAAAGGGTTAACATTACATGGGATATTTTAAAAACAATAACATTTACATAATCAATAGTAACACAAGTAATTAATATAAAAACTAAAACACATTAAAATAATTTAACTAACTACATTTGTTACAGCTATATTAGCAAAAATTATATTAGAAACTAGATATTAATTACAGCAATATTATTTGCCTTCAATATTTGTGTCATGATATTTAATTTCTGCTATTTCTGCCCCCTGATATTTTTTAATTGATATTTTGTCCAAACACCAATGACGACAATTCAGCTTTTGAAAATTCCCTGAACCCATATTTCGAAATAGCGTATCTGGAACTAGCAGTTCAGTTCAGATGCTAAGGGCCTTAAATGGCTCCCAATCAAAGGAAGGTGTTTCTGAAAGACTGCTTGCATCACCCAAAGAGCCTTTCACACACATAACTCCAACTATCTGGAGAACAAACTTTCGAAAGCTGGAAGACCCAGATCTCTAAGGAGCTCCAGCTCATTTCTTCTCATACCTCCCAAACTAAAAAAGAAATCCTCCTAGACATGGTCATTTTCTGGAAATGCTTCCAGGATTTGGAACTCACTCCCTAGAGACCTACGCTGTAACCCCTCATTTTTCTGCTTCAAACGGGACCTTAAACACCTACTGCTCCACAAATACTTTAATACGCACCCTAACTGAGCTATGTTCCTAAAGCTCACACCCATTCTGACTTGACCACTTGCAGCGGTAAATTTATTATTTCAGCTGCATACTATGTCTTGTACTCTATTAGCTCACGCTGTACCTATGTCTACATATTGTAACTACCTTTGCGGCCTAACGATTTTCTTTGTCTGCATTTATGCCTGTACTTCATTCAAATGATCTTGTGTTATATGTAAAGCACTCTGAAACCTTCTGGTCTAGATAGCGCTATAAAAAAAATGTATAAAT
>NW_028246481.1:0-17414 GCF_964263255.1 Lissotriton vulgaris
CAAGGCAGTGAAGGCACGCCTGCGCCGCACCACCCTGATGGTGTCCCGCCTTCAGCAGGAGCTCGCCTTGCTCCGCGAGGAGCATGATGCCCTGGCCCAAAAAGTGAACAGCATCCACCCATAGTGTCCCTTGCCCCTTTTTTAGAGACTTTTGGGGGGTGGGAATTGGGAGTTGGGTTTTTGGGGACTTTTGAAGGACAATCGTTGGGGTTAGGGAGGGTCTTGCGGGAGATTATTTTGTTAGGGATATAAATATACTTTTTCAAACTTTATCTGAGCATACCTGTTTTTTACTGCTTGCCTGGTGGGTGGGGGTTTAACGTTGACTGTTTTCCTGAAAGTTTAGTTCCATTTTCTTCCTTTAAGTGTAAATGCCCAAATGTTTTCAACACTAAGTGCCTCTCACAGACTAAGTGAAGTGAATCCAAGAGTCCTAGGACTTTAGTAGTACTACCTTCAGGCTCTCGTCTCTCGTACTAATACTCCATTATACCCCCAAACCACCAAACGCTTATCTTACCTGTAATTTGTGTTTGAAAGTAGGGCTAGGCCCAGGGCTGGCTCCACGGGAAACACCGAATAACGTTGGCAATCTTGGTCGGATAAAATTTCCTCATAGCGGTGGTAGTAGTGGTGTGACACAGTGGCAGTTGCATGCCTATGAAAAAAAAGAAAATGAAATCTGGTTTGTCCTCCTGAGCAATTCAACGGTACAACTGAGAATATAGCAGGTGACAGAAGTACAGTAGAGCAGTGCCACATTGTAGCCTAACAAATGGTAAAGTATAACTACTAATTCGGTTGAAGTTCTTTCACATTAGCAATGGTTCTTTGTCAAGCAGAGTAAGAATATATCATCGACAACTGTGGAAAGAAAGAATGCGACAGTACAGGGCCTGTGTGGAATTATTGATAACTATATTCAACATAAGGTCTCTGTAGCCAGATACCCGAGAGCCTTGCTGGTCACTATAAATCCATTCACAACAACACTCAATGGGGTTGGTCTGGAAGGTGTCACGTTTACTCCCCGTGATCCAGTCGATGCAAATATGGTTCCACCTCCAAATGTCACCAACACCCAGAAGTGTAAACACAGGGTGTTCGAGGCATTAGGCGAGGGAGAAAAATAACAAACTAAAATAAAAAATGTGGGATGGGTAAAGGTAGGGTCAGCAGGGAAAGGATACCTGTAAGAGAAGACAAGACAGGCATCAGTGAAGTGATGTCCTAACATACAAGGGTACTCTCATATAGTCTCACTAAATAGTCTGCAAGTCTCCCGCCTACTCATGGGAAATGTAGTTTCATAGTACGGTAGGCGCTTAGGGGCTGCGTAACCTGACAGAAGGTATAGTAGATAAAAAAGGAGAAATTGCTTTTTTTCTAGGTGTCCCCTCACTCACCAGGGTTGCCCCTTGGTGACATGCTTCATCATTGGGGCCATCCCAGTCCTCTACGGCCTGGGGCGTGCTGCGACTTGCGAATTACGTAGGAGCACTTACAAATGACTATGTGTGGTGCAGATAGTGGAGTGGACTAAGTGATGTGTTAAGGGATCAATGTAGAAGCCGAGAGAGAGCAAAGAAATGCAGTCACAGTCAGAGAAAAAGGCAAGGGATACTGTATCTATGTGGTTGTAGTGGTCCTGTTGGAAGTGGTAAGTAAGTTGCCCGCAGAAAAAAAATCCTCCTATTAGCGGCACTCCTCCATTGCAGCCGACGCTTCGTCCACCGATGTTGGTCACCAGAAGACACCCTGTCCACTGCCTGCCTGATGCTGAATTGTGGCTCGCTACTGTGAAGCCTGACTCCATCCTTTTTTCCCCATTGCAGAGACTGAAACCCGGCCTGTAATTATTCAACGAAAAACAGGAAGTGATATAATATTACAACACCACTGATAAATAAATATAAGGTATGTAGGCTGTGGAGTGCAAAAAGTCACAATTTGTTTTTCCTAGTAGACAGACAGTACAATGTTTTTGAAAGTGCGTACTCTGAGTCACCTTTTGAAGGATAAGTAAGTATGGGCAAATTAATGTAGCGGATCTTGCCCCTCAAGCTAGGTGTACTGTAAACTGTGTTTTAGAACAAAAATAGATCTTCCTAGCAGTGCTCCCACCCAAAAAACGAGGCCTAGCAGAAAACTGGAGACAAAACTTACTTTGAAAGTAAAAGTAGGCCGAAGTACCCTAATTACCCATTACCCCCCGTGGATTGTATTCAAACCACTTGCAAGCAACCAAGCAAAAGTAGCCATAGCCAGCATCGCTCCAAGACTCGAAATCCCCCCCACTCAAACACATGCAATAGAAATACTGCTAACCCTAACGAACCCTAAGTTAAGAATAGTGGCAAAGGCTTTCTTTAACTATGCCAAATCCCCCCTTTCCCACCATGGATTTTCTTCAAATGACTTGCAACCAAAATTACACATTCTCACGAGTGCTCTAAGACCCCAGAACTCAGTTTGAAAAATCTAGAACACCCCGATACACATGCAATCCTGCTGCTAGGGCTAACCCTAACGAACCCTAAGTTACAAAAAGTGCCAAAACTAAAGGCTTTTCCGCGCGGATTTTGTCCCAACCACTTCTACCCGGTATTAGACCTTCCCAGGAATGCCCCAAGACCCGGCAACCCACCCGCCAAGAAGCATAACACCCCCAAACAGGCCAAAAGCAAAATCTCATACTTGCAATATTTCTGGGCCTTCGGTCCAAACGCGCTGCGTAGCTAGGCCATAAGTCGGGGTTGGCACGACGGATTTCCTGAAAAGCAAATGCAATCAAGATTAGAGTGTCCCAGCAGTGCTCCCAGACCACGAAACTCACCCGCAAACAGACGGAACCCCCCCTAAGAGCACCTCAAAGGCAAGCAAGTCATCAAAAACACAAAAAAAATTCCGCCTGGGATTTGGTCCAAAACACTTTTATCCGGTATTAGAGCTTCCCAGCAATGGCCCCAGAGCCGTCAACCCAGGAGAAAACGAGTAGAAGACCCCCAAACAGCCAAAGAGCAAAAGTACAAAAATGGGGACTTAGTCACTTTTTCACAAATTTCCCAAATCACTCCGCGCGCGCTCTGCAGCTAGGCCCTAAGTCCCCTCAGCCACCATGGATTTGCTTCAAACCTCTTGCAAAGTAAAGTATATATAGCCAGCAGTGCTCCCACACCACGAAACTCACCCGCAAACACCAGGAAGCCCCCCAAACAGGCCCCCGAAAACGCTACATAGAGCAAAATGTCTGAAATAGCCCAAAAAAAATCGGCCTGGATTTTGTCCCAACCACTTCTACCCGGTATTAGACCTTCCCAGGAATGCCCCAAGACCCGGCAACCCACCCGCCAAGAAGCATAACACCCCCAAACAGGCCAAAAGCAAAATCTCATACTTGCAATATTTCTGGGCCTTCGGTCCAAACGCGCTGCGTAGCTAGGCCATAAGTCGGGGTTGGCACGACGGATTTCCTGAAAAGCAAATGCAATCAAGATTAGAGTGTCCCAGCAGTGCTCCCAGACCACGAAACTCACCCGCAAACACCAGGAAGCCCCCCAAACAGGCCCCCGAAAACGCTACATAGAGCAAAATGTCTGAAATAGCCCAAAAAAAATCGGCCTGGATTTTGTCCCAACCACTTCTACCCGGTATTAGACCTTCCCAGGAATGCCCCAAGACCCGGCAACCCACCCGCCAAGAAGCATAACACCCCCAAACAGGCCAAAAGCAAAATCTCATACTTGCAATATTTCTGGGCCTTCGGTCCAAACGCGCTGCGTAGCTAGGCCATAAGTCGGGGTTGGCACGACGGATTTCCTGAAAAGCAAATGCAATCAAGATTAGAGTGTCCCAGCAGTGCTCCCAGACCACGAAACTCACCCGCAAACACCAGGAAGCCCCCCAAACAGGCCCCCGAAAACGCTACATAGAGCAAAATGTCTGAAATAGCCCAAAAAAAATCGGCCTGGATTTTGTCCCAACCACTTCTACCCGGTATTAGACCTTCCCAGGAATGCCCCAAGACCCGGCAACCCACCCGCCAAGAAGCATAACACCCCCAAACAGGCCAAAAGCAAAATCTCATACTTGCAATATTTCTGGGCCTTCGGTCCAAACGCGCTGCGTAGCTAGGCCATAAGTCGGGGTTGGCACGACGGATTTCCTGAAAAGCAAATGCAATCAAGATTAGAGTGTCCCAGCAATGCTCTCAGACCATGAAACTCACCCACAAACAGACGGAACCCCCCCTAAGAGCACCTCAAAGGCAAGCAAGTCATCAAAAACACAAAAAAATTTCCGCCTCGGATTTGGCACAAACCACTTTTAGTGCTTCCCAGCAATGGCCCCAGACCCGTCAACTCACCTGCAAAGAGGTAGAACAACACCCCCACAAGTGCTGAGTCTTTCTTCATTGGGCGTAAACCAGCCCTCTGCTTTGATGGAAATAGGAGTCTGGAGGAGGAGGATAGAGGAGCATGTTCTTCTGAACTTGTGAACCTGAGGAATGCAGACTGCGGCACCTTCAAATAAATTAGCAAACAAGTGAAGACAGTTCTGCTGATGGGCTTGTCTTTGTGATAATCTGATTAAAGTTTGAATTATATTAACTGTGCACAACAAAGAAAGACAGACACACAGGAATAAAAGTGAATAAGGATGAAAAAGAAAGTTATTGATTCGTTGTCTCATTTTCAGGGCTCGAAGTCGGAATCACGGTCCAGGAATAAGAATAAGGCTTCGTCATCATACTCTGCGAATTCAGCCCGGGTGAGGTCAGTGCCACCTGACAGAGTAGAAATTCCCTCATCTATGGTGCTGGCCACCTCCTCTTCATCCGGCACGCTCTCTCGTACTCTTATATCTGGTGGTATGAGGTGCTGATTCATCTTGATCATTGTTAACCTCTCCACATTTTTGGGCGAGAGGCGGCTCCGTTTGGGAGTTACAATCCCACCAGCCGCACTGAAAACCCGTTCAGAAGACACACTTGCGAGTGGGCAAGACAAGTAGTTTAAAGCCAGGTTGGTGAGCTGTGGCCACAATTCTTTTTTCCCATGCCAATACGCCAATGGGTCAGAATTAACATAGACCTCTGTGGAGTCATTCAGATAGTCCTTCACCATCGACTCAAGGTCCTCCTCCAAGGTTCCTCCACTTTGCGTAGCTCTTGCTGTGCCTCTGGCCTTTTGAGAACCAAACCCACGCAGAGCTAGCCAATCCTCTTCAGCCTCCAATGTTTCTGCTGTCTTTCGTGCAGATGATGCGGTTGCCGGTGTCTTTAACGGCTGAGAGGTCACTTGTGCCACAGCCACAGGTGCAGAAGTGGATTGTTTTGACTGGGGATGGCCTGCTGATGTACTGCCATTTCCTTCAATTTCCAGCCGTTCTGTTTCAAACTTCTTGGCTGACAAGGCTAGCCAACGTTTGTACTTTGTAACATCTTCATCAGCAAAAGCAAAGAATGCTCTGCCTGCCAGCGCCTTTTTGTAGCGTGGATCCAGAATAGTAGCACAAATGTAATGCTGTTCTGAGTGGATCTTTTGAAGACGTTCATCACCTTGTAGGAGCTCTAATAATTTCTCAGCCAGAAGCAAAGAGTCTTTCTTTTTGTCATCTTTTCGAAACACAGAACACACCTCCTTCAGTTGGTCCTCCAGCATGTACAACAATGGGATAGCTTTTCCCAAATTAGAGTCCTCCTTGCTGACTGCACGTGTGAAGACCTCAAAAGGACGAAGCATGCGTGTTAGGCTTTCAACTATGTTCCATTGCGGCCCACCCATCCTCAGCTCCTCTATACCCTCTTTCAAGAAATATTGATCGAGTTGCGTATACTGCTCATACAGACGCTCAAGCATGTAGAAGGTTGAGTTCCAACGTGTTACCACCTCCTGGATGAGTGCTTTCACTGGCATTTGACTTTGATATAGCATGCTCCTCAGCTGCTTGCGGGCCTTAAAAGAATGCCTGAAATGCTTGCAAATTTTTCGGCAGTTGTCCAATACAATGTACGCTGCACTGTGTTTATTACCCAAGAATTTTTGGACAACCAGGTTTATACAGTGCGCCAAACACGGCACTCTGAAATAGTAACCGTCCCTCATGGCCTTAACTATATTGGAGCCATTGTCTGTGGAAACATAACCAACCTTGCGTTTTAGTGGGGACAGACAGTTAAGGACCTTTGTGTTAAAGACATCCAAAATGTTTTCTGCTGTGTGACGTTTCTCCAAACCAAACATGGCTAGTGTTGCATGTTTCCGAGCACCTTTAAAAACAATGTTAGTGTCAACACCTGAGTTTAGCTTTGCTTTAGCCCCTGAAAAAGAGACCCAGTGTGCAGTGATGCACATGTAATCAGCGCCTGCGCCACTGGTCCACATGTCTGTTGTCAGATGTATAGTGTGAACAGCACTCTTCTCCAAAGCTGCCCCAATCAACTTCAGAACATCTTCATGTAGTGCTGGAACCGCAACTCGGGCAAAATAGAACCGGCTAGGAACCTTCCATTTAGGGCAGAGCACTGTCACTAATTCTAGAAAACCAACCCCTTCTACAAAAGAAAAAGGGAGAAGGTCCAGAGCTAGCATTTTAGCCAGCTTAGTGTTATACAGACGGGTCATTGGGTGGTTGCGTTCATATTGCGCTTCTGTAAACAACATCTTTTTAATGTTGCCCTGGACCAATGATTTACGGGATGATGATGATCTCTTCGACCCAGTTACGCTCGCTGATGAACTTTTCCGCATTGATGTCTCACTCTCTCCCACACTCTTAGTGTGGCTCCCATGGGGTGTGCTGCTGACATGGGAACTGGGTGTAAGTGAAGTGTTTGAATCGTCTTCTTCTACCTCCTCGTCATCAGCAGATGACAAATCAACGTTTTCATTACGTGCAATTCCGGCTTTCTTGACCGCCTCTAGGTGCGGAAACCATTCAACAGGGTGCCTTCTCTCAAGATGACCTCTCTGGCCTCCGGTACCATAGTTAGAACCAAGCTTACCACGACTATATCGAAGCTTACAAAGGCTACAAATGGCTACGTTTTCCTTTTTTGGGCAAACACTAAAGAAGTCCCAAACTGGAGACTTGAAATGTCTTCGGGGGCCGCCGCCGGAGGAGGCGTCGATACTGGTGGTGGTGGTCCTGCTGCTAATGACAGATGAAGTGGAGGATGTGGATTGCCGAACTTCAGTACGTTTTGCACTTTCACCACCACGAATTGAGGTCGAGGACGAGGTGGGTACCTTCTTGCGAGGAAGAAATATGGAAGCGGTAGGTTTTGGTGTACTACTTAACTCCAAATCTAATGATTCCATTTCCATTGCCTCCTCGCCGACATCATCATCACGCTCAGCAGCTTCTCGGGATAGGGTCAAAATGTCTCTTTGCTGCATGCCCGGTGGGGCTGCAGTGACCTTTGTGATGACTGCCTCGTCGTCATCGTGAGAGGCTTCATCACCAGCAGTATCTGTCACTTCTTGTTGAGCCTCATCACACTCCATAGGTTTGAGTTTTTGGACGACCTTCCTTTTACGCTTAGGTACCGGTGGCAGATCATGGTGTGCCTCTGCCTCACTGTCAGACCGCAGTTGTCGTGGTTCCCAAGACAGATCACTTGCATCAGAACGAGGTGGGCTTGAAGAAGATGTAGACACCCCCCTTGATCTTTTCCTTGCTAGGGATGTGGAAGACAATGAATGATCATCAGGAGGAGTGGCTTCCAATGATACCTCAGCTTCATTGTCGATTTCCAAATGTGCCCCTACTTCGGGAGGAACAACTATTGTGGGCACTTGTGAACGTCCATGCACCTTTGCTTGCGCATCTCCTTTTGCTGCCTCTCCTTCCACATGTACTTGGGCGTGTACTTGCACATGGTGTTGTTGTTGCGGCTGTGGTTGTTCAACACTTGTCAGATGAGTTACAACAACCTGTGTTGATTCAGGGACATTGCTGCTACTTTCTTGCGATGAGCCAACATCACTGGTCGATGGTGATTGGAGAAGTACACTGACTGCCTCTGAAGCACTCAAGGGCTTTGACTTAAGTTGGCGTGGTGGTGGAGGCACTGAACCCAATGGAGCAGGGGTGCTGCTCTCAGGTTGGTCCCCAGCAGATCCTGCTGCTGCAGGCGTACTTTTTTTTTTGCTCCCAAAAAAAGTGGTGGGTGGCACACCAGCCTCCTTGGTAACTTGCTTCTTCTGCTCCTTACTAGCAACTTTCTTGCTAGAGGAGCTACGGAGACCTTTCTTTGGGGCCATCTTCTTCAGAGCAGGTCAGACAGCAGGCCGCAGTTGCACGAATTGTAGAGTTGTCTGAGGCCAGACGTGACGTCGCGTGACGTTATGCTGCACACACACACCGCTGCAGGACTTCTTCCTGGCACTGGTGGTTCTCTTGAGTCTTGTGCACCTAAAAAAAATGGAAGACAGAGGAACATCAGTTCAGTTATAGAGCACAAAAAAATCGAAAAACACTGCAAAATCAGCACAATCCCAATACATCCATGCCCTCCATAATGTTTAAATTCAAGACAACCCACAGAAAGACTAGGCCCATGCAAGACTCACTACCCCTGGGCATAAATAAAGGTTGAAAAGTAGGCAAAATGGTTGGAGGCCTAACAACAAAGCCTGCATTCAAAATGGCCACTTGCCTGCCAAGCACATGGCCAGTGCCTGTAGCTGCACTCAAAATGGCCACCAGCCACATGGCATGTCCCTCCCCATGAACACCCCCAAAAATCGAAAAACACTGCAAAATCAGCACAATCCCATTCCATCCATGATGTTTAAATTCAAGACAGCCCACAGAAAGACTAGGCCCCATGCACCACTCACTACCCCTGGTCAAGGCCCCAACAACAGGTCAAAAATCGAAAAACACAAAATTTTACAAAAAAAAAAAATCGAAAAACACAGAAAAATCAGCACAATCCCAATTCATCTATGGCCTCCATGATGTTTAAATTCAAGACAACCCACAGAAATACTAGGCCCATGCAAGACTCACTACCCCTGGCATAAATAAAGGTTGAAAAGTAGGCAAAATGGTTGGAGGCCTAACAACAAAGCCTGCATTCAAAATGGCCACTTGCCTGCCAGCACATGGCCAGTGCCTGTAGCTGCACTCAAAATGGCCACCAGCCACATGGCATGTCCCTCCCCATGAACACCCCCAAAAATCGAAAAACACTGCAAAATCAGCACAATCCCATTCCATCCATGATGTTTAAATTCAAGACAGCCCACAGAAAGACTAGGCCCCATGCACCACTCACTACCCCTGGTCAAGGCCCCAACAACAGGTCAAAAATCGAAAAACACAAAATTTTACAAAAAAAAAAAATCGAAAAACACAGAAAAATCAGCACAATCCCAATTCATCTATGGCCTCCATGATGTTTAAATTCAAGACAACCCACAGAAATACTAGGCCCATGCAAGACTCACTACCCCTGGCATAAATAAAGGTTGAAAAGTAGGCAAAATGGTTGGAGGCCTAACAACAAAGCCTGCATTCAAAATGGCCACTTGCCTGCCAGCACATGGCAAGTGCCTGTAGCTGCACTCAAAATGGCCACCAGCCACATGGCATGTCCCTCCCCATGAACACCCCCAAAAATCGAAAAACACTGCAAAATCAGCACAATCCCATTCCATCCATGGCCTCCATGATGTTTAAATTCAAGACAACCCACAGAAATACTAGGCCCATGCAAGACTCACTACCCCTGGCATAAATAAAGGTTGAAAAGTAGGCAAAATGGTTGGAGGCCTAACAACAAAGCCTGCATTCAAAATGGCCACTTGCCTGCCAGCACATGGCCAGTGCCTGTAGCTGCACTCAAAATGGCCACCAGCCACATGGCATGTCCCTCCCCATGAACACCCCCAAAAATCGAAAAACACTGCAAAATCAGCACAATCCCATTCCATCCATGATGTTTAAATTCAAGACAGCCCACAGAAAGACTAGGCCCCATGCACCACTCACTACCCCTGGTCAAGGCCCCAACAACAGGTCAAAAATCGAAAAACACAAAATTTTACAAAAAAAAAAAATCGAAAAACACAGAAAAATCAGCACAATCCCAATTCATCTATGGCCTCCATGATGTTTAAATTCAAGACAACCCACAGAAATACTAGGCCCATGCAAGACTCACTACCCCTGGCATAAATAAAGGTTGAAAAGTAGGCAAAATGGTTGGAGGCCTAACAACAAAGCCTGCATTCAAAATGGCCACTTGCCTGCCAGCACATGGCAAGTGCCTGTAGCTGCACTCAAAATGGCCACCAGCCACATGGCATGTCCCTCCCCATGAACACCCCCAAAAATCGAAAAACACTGCAAAATCAGCACAATCCCATTCCATCCATGGCCTCCATGATGTTTAAATTCAAGACAACCCACAGAAATACTAGGCCCATGCAAGACTCACTACCCCTGGCATAAATAAAGGTTGAAAAGTAGGCAAAATGGTTGGAGGCCTAACAACAAAGCCTGCATTCAAAATGGCCACTTGCCTGCCAGCACATGGCCAGTGCCTGTAGCTGCACTCAAAATGGCCACCAGCCACATGGCATGTCCCTCCCCATGAACACCCCCAAAAATCGAAAAACACTGCAAAATCAGCACAATCCCATTCCATCCATGATGTTTAAATTCAAGACAGCCCACAGAAAGACTAGGCCCCATGCACCACTCACTACCCCTGGTCAAGGCCCCAACAACAGGTCAAAAATCGAAAAACACAAAATTTTACAAAAAAAAAAAATCGAAAAACACAGAAAAATCAGCACAATCCCAATTCATCTATGGCCTCCATGATGTTTAAATTCAAGACAACCCACAGAAATACTAGGCCCATGCAAGACTCACTACCCCTGGCATAAATAAAGGTTGAAAAGTAGGCAAAATGGTTGGAGGCCTAACAACAAAGCCTGCATTCAAAATGGCCACTTGCCTGCCAGCACATGGCAAGTGCCTGTAGCTGCACTCAAAATGGCCACCAGCCACATGGCATGTCCCTCCCCATGAACACCCCCAAAAATCGAAAAACACTGCAAAATCAGCACAATCCCATTCCATCCATGGCCTCCATGATGTTTAAATTCAAGACAACCCACAGAAATACTAGGCCCATGCAAGACTCACTACCCCTGGCATAAATAAAGGTTGAAAAGTAGGCAAAATGGTTGGAGGCCTAACAACAAAGCCTGCATTCAAAATGGCCACTTGCCTGCCAGCACATGGCCAGTGCCTGTAGCTGCACTCAAAATGGCCACCAGCCACATGGCATGTCCCTCCCCATGAACACCCCCAAAAATCGAAAAACACTGCAAAATCAGCACAATCCCATTCCATCCATGATGTTTAAATTCAAGACAGCCCACAGAAAGACTAGGCCCCATGCACCACTCACTACCCCTGGTCAAGGCCCCAACAACAGGTCAAAAATCGAAAAACACAAAATTTTACAAAAAAAAAAAATCGAAAAACACAGAAAAATCAGCACAATCCCAATTCATCTATGGCCTCCATGATGTTTAAATTCAAGACAACCCACAGAAAGAATCAGTCCACCCACCACTGAGTACCCCTGGGAAAAGGCCCCAAAACAGCAAAAAAATCGAAAATCCCAAAATTTTAGTTGCAGCAACTGTAATGCCCCAAACAAACTTACTTGTAAAATTTCTAATCCAACAGTGATCCAAAGAAAGTCAAAAAGGCCTCAAATCCAAAGATCCAGCAGCATCCACAAAAGGTAATCCTTCCAGGTCCACATCCGAATGAAAAGTGACCAGGAGATGGACAAAGCACTGGGAGGAGCCTGCTGAACAGGAACAGGAAGTTGAAGACTATGGGGCACTTCCTTCCTCCCACCCCCCTGCCCCCCTCCCCAAAATGGACTCCTCGCTAAAAAAGTGCAGGCAAATGTCAAACTAAGGAGTTATTCACATAAAAATCATCATTTCTAGAAGGTTTATGCTGCTTGCTGGTGGATTTCTTGTGCAGAATTGCAAATTTATATTTTCGCGCGCCGCATCTCAAATCTCGCAATTTGCGAAGTACCGCGAGACGTGATCTCGCCGTACTCGCGTTGACAAACTCTCGCTGGCAAGCCGCGATGACGTAATCGCGCTCGCCAATTCCCGCGGGATCACACAGCAAGATCCAAAATGGCGCAGCACTCGCAAACTATCGAAAAAAACAACTCGGCAAACGATGATAAACGCCGCGCGCCGCAAAAATTGTATCACCAACGCCGCGCGCCGCCAAAAAAATCCGCTGCGTGCGAATTTGCGGATTTTGCGGGAAATCCGCAAATCTCGCGGATTGCGGATTTCCCGAAAATCCGCAAAATCCGCGAGCGGAACGGATTTTCCGCCCACGCTTAATTACAACGGGGGACAAAAGTCTGCGTTACCTACCCTTTACTATTTGCAAAGGAAGAGAGAATATTTCTATTCTTTCCCATTTGCAGGCAGAGAATATCTCAAAAGAACAAACAATCGAAGAGTAATACTAGTATTTTCCAAACAATCAAACAATCGTTTCGCAATTTGTCGTGTTACACGTCCTTACCCGGACCGCATGGACAGTTTCTCGTCTTCCGCATCCAGCGCCCAATTGTCCTCTATTCTCCGTAACTGTCGCGGCACTCCTGATTGTTCCCAGTCAGGACCGTAGATCACTCGAGAGAGGTCTGCTCGGAACCAGTGAAGTTCGGATGATCGTCTGCCAGACGAGGGTCTATCGGGCAGGAGCTCTCCCGATCATTGCAGTCGTTCACTCTGTCGTCAGGAGCTCTCCCACTGGATCCACGTGTCACTGATGGGCCCCACGTTTGGGTCGCCAATTGTGGAAAAGGTAGGGCCGATGTCGACCAAGAACCTTTAAGTATTGCCCGGCGTTAACTACCTCTCATACCACTCGAATCTATCAAACAAAGAGGCAGGTGCTGGAGACTGGAAGGCAGGAAACAGGAGTTTATTCCGACATCAAATCAGACAACAGGGTATCTTCTCGAGGTGCTCTAACCGCATCTCGGAGGCCTGGCCTCTTATACACAGGTTTATGGCCTTTATTGCAGTTTATTACATGTGGCACATTCTTGCAAATACTTTGATGTACGGAAAGACATCCTCGGAATCCCCGCTCCATGCCCGTTCCCACACATATTTACAGTAGAAGTCCCCACCCCGGTCTCAACAGGTGATGACTGTCGCGCAGCTGGACATTCCGCCGATTCCCGGAAAGTGTGCGGCTGATCGGATCTCATGGGGTGGGGGCTTTGATCAGTTGTAGATCCTTTGATGAGAGAAGCTTCCTACTGTATGGGGGCAATAAACTGCATCCGCAGGGCCAGGTGGCGGCCTGGGAACGAGCAGGACAATCGGGCACAGAGGAAAAGGGGGTTTATCAAAGGATACAAGATCATGAAAGGGATGGAGGGAGGTGTTTATCTGGGAATGGGATGTGGTTCCGAGACAGGGTTGCGCTGAAGGGGGGCGTTTATGGCCCAAGCATGTGAGAGCGGGGGCTGTCAGCGTGCAGGGGGGGATGCTTGCGAGGTTAGAGGGAGAGAGAGAGATGCGCTGGCTATCGGCAGTGGGCAGAGAGGCCATGGCATTCAAAATGTCTGCTACTTACGCGCACATACGATTCTGAAAAGGGACAAGATGGCGCCGATAATGTTGATGTCGCAAACTAGATTTCAACACCCCGGGGGTTGTCTGAAAGATTGCAATGTCCTTTTGGGATTGGGGTATGCCTCAATGC
The DNA here is from genome assembly GCF_964263255.1 of Lissotriton vulgaris. Classification (NCBI taxonomy): domain Eukaryota; kingdom Metazoa; phylum Chordata; class Amphibia; order Caudata; family Salamandridae; genus Lissotriton; species Lissotriton vulgaris. The sequence goes on from NW_028246481.1 coordinate 13,795, forward strand.
CAGGTTGGTATTCCTGCTCCGTTTTCTTTTCCCCCTAATTTAAAATCCTTTGTGTCTAGTGGATTTTCCAACCCAGGGACAAAATTGGAACAACTGCCCAATTGGTACGTTAAAGTATTTTCATCAACACCCAATACTACCCCATACTACTTTTAAAAAGCAGACACCTACTTTAGAAAATAAAGCAAACTATACCAAATGGGTAACTGAGACAAAAATTGAAATTTTCAAGAGATGTTTCAAATAAATGTCCAAGTGAAACATGTTTAAACTTTATCATAATGAAAAGTCCAGGAGGGGATTAAATGGTGTCCTTTAACAGTTTATAACTTTGCCTTTAGACAAGGTGCAGTATGAACGCTTTTCTCCCAATATTCTGGCAATGTTCCTCCTTGTAATGCTTTCTATCCTCAAGAGCAGCTAAACAACCAAACACCTATTTTGTGGGCCACGTTGGGGTCTTAAAGACTTTTGGGGAAGGGACAGGATCAACAGGTCCTGGGTCTTCTGGGGAAGGAGCAGCTTCAGGGACATAGATGTATTGGGATTTGATGAGGTTGAGGAGCAACGTGAGGTTTTGGTCCAGGTGGAAGAAAGGCTGACGGAGAAGAAAGTGTTGGAAGTTGAGGAACTGTGTCATGTGGAGGAAATGTACCATATGGAGCAACTGGGTCAGGTGTAGGAATTGCTTCCAGTGGTGTCATTAGGGCAGGGGTCACAGAACCACTCGTGCCTGTGAAGACACTAGAACCGTCAGAACCTCTAAGTTGGGTGGTTTACCGATGACCTGAAAACCATCAAATTATCGGTACGTCGTGCTGAGAGGGCCTGGAGGAGAAACTATTGTCCCATCTTAAGAGCTGATTTTACCACTCTATTAGCTCAATATAAAAATGCCATCTTGGCCGCTAAAACGGCCTATTTCTCCTCCAAGATCCTCACAGCCGAGAACCAATCAAGGGAAATTTTCTCGATTGTTCAGAACCTAGCCTTTTCAGATCGTACCTCTCTTAAGCCCTCTCCTTTCCTTGCTCTTTGTCACTCTCTGAACAGCTTTTTTATTGATAAAATTGCTGCCATTAAAGCTAATATCCCTGCACCTTCCCCGTCTTATGTTGATCCTCAGTGCCCTCCTTCCCAAGGACAATTAAACTCTCTCCCCCTTCTGACCAAGGAATCCTTCACATCCTTAATCCCCCTTGTAAAATCTGGCTCTCCTCTTGACACCTGTCCCGCTCAAATACTTCGTCACATTTACATCTCCTGCCCTGATCCTCCCCTTCACTTACTAAACAGCTCACTCTCTCAGGGGGTTGTTCCCAACCCCTTGAAATCAGCTATCATTTTACCCATTTTAAAAAAACCTGGCGCAGACCCCTCGATCCCAGCCAACTTTCGCCCCATTTCTCTCCTACCATTTTTGGCTAAGGTGCTCGAGCGCCATGTCACCAGGTCTCTGAGCACCTTTGTGGAAGAAAATGGGGTACTGGCTTCCCGCCAGGCTGGTTTTCGCCCCGCACACTCTACGGAGTCCGTAGTCCTTTCGGTCCTTGACAACCTCAGGGAGGGGAGGGACACCAATCAATTCCAGGCACTGGTCCTCCTCGATCTCTCTGCCGCCTTCGACACGGTGGATCATACCATCTTACTTTCCCGTGTCGCGGCGGCGGGGATCGGGGGTACGGCCCTGGTTTGGTTGTCCTCCTTCCTGAGGGACCGCACCCAGGCAGTTCGCCTGGGCGATTTCACTGCGGACTTTCGGAAGGTGCTGTGCGGGGTCCCCCAAGGCTCCTCCCTTTCACCTCTTCTGTTTAATCTTTACATTTCTCCCCTCATCTTTTCTTTACAACAAATGGAGGTCGCCGTATATAACTATGCGGATGACCTCCAACTTGTCTTCAATCTGTCCTCTTCTTCTGCTTCTATCTCTAATTTCCAGTCCACTATGATTTTCATCAGGGACTGGATGGATTTCAACCACCTGAAACTCAACCCTGATAAGACCGAGTTGGTGCTGACGGGTGGTTGTTCCAGTCCCTGGTCTTCACTTTTTTGGCCCCCTTCCCTTGGTCCCTCTCCGGTCCCCTCTACTTCAGTCAAAACCCTTGGTATTAAACTCAACTCTGACCTTACCCTTCACTCCCAGGTTAGTTCTGTGGTTTCTTCTTCTTTTCTTTCTCTTCGCACCATCCGCAAGGTCTCTCGATTTTTCACCTTTGAGGCCTTGAAGTTGATCGTCCTTGCGATGGTCATCTCCCGCCTGGATTATGGCAACGCCCTTTATGCAGGTATACCTGCATATAGTCTCAGGCGGTTGCAGATGATCCAAAACCAGGCGGCTCGGCTGGTCTTTAACCTTCCTAAATCCTCACATGTCACCCCCCTTCTGAAACTTTTACATTGGCTTCCGGTTCGGGAACGTATCCAATTCAAGCTTGCATCTATCACTTACCAGGCTCGATTGGGCATGGCCCCTGCATTCATTTCTTCGGAGATTATCCCCTACTTGCCAACTAGGGAGCTCCGATCTTCTTCCCAATCCCTCCTGACAGTTCCCCGGTTTCGCCGGAAAAAGTGGGGGGGCTCAAAATTTGCGACCCTTGCCCCAACCCTTTGGAACTCATTACCCCTTGATCTCAGATCCCTAACCCCATATTCCCAGTTTCGAAAGAAACTTAAAGCTTACTTCTTCAGCAAAACTTTCATTTAATCCTTGTTACCCGACCTCCCTTCCTTGTCTATTGTGGAGATCTGCCAGTTACAGCGCCATGAAACTGCTGGTGTAAGAGCGCTATATAAGAATTTTTAAACTCAAACTCAAACTCACATGCTATAGTGGATATCCTCCAGGGTGTCAGTTATTCTCTCCAATTGCTTACTGACACACTGAATGTAATCCAAGAATTGTGTCTGACCCACAGAGATGTTATTAAGAATTTCCATTTCCTCCTCTTTAACCAGTGATGGTACACGACCAGAAGGTTGCCTGGGACGACGAAGACTTCAGTCTGTCTTCGACCTAGGTACTGCATTTGTATTGGGGGCAGGAGTGAGGGTGGTGCTGTTGTAATGGCAGACGCAGGTTTAAATGGTGTTGGCACAGATGTTTCTGACCCCACCCAATGAGGCTGGCCAGAGTCAGAGCCCTACAAATCAGATGGTGATGTAGGCTCAGAGCCAGTGCCCTCACCATCAGTGCCACAGGCTTTTTTCATGTATGTATGTCCCGTTTTGGGCTCCCAGTGATCCTCCTGTTGTGCCCTAGACCTGGGTGAAATGTAAACTACACCAGCATAATTTATGTAATTCTGGGAATATTGTGTTAATCTTGCAATGCAAAATTCCCAGAATCATAATATTGTGCCTATGCACGTCATTGTGCGCTGTGTGTGGCACTGTCTACTGTTCTCCAGAATGATGGTCAACCTCTCCCTCATTTGCTTCATGGGTAGCTGAAAGCAGACATACATCAATTACACATTACAGAAATAAATATCGAAGTATACAAGAAACAAAGATGTCTTGAATTATACTAAACAATGTTAATAGTCGGAATACACAGCACGTAATGTGACATCACAAAATAGGTCAACAAACAATTGCAAAGCAAGCTAACATTG
>NW_028246482.1:0-20863 GCF_964263255.1 Lissotriton vulgaris
CGGCGGAGCATCTGTCGAGCCGTTATGTGGGAGCGCACACTAGAGATTAAAATCAGGCGCTGTTTGTGGTGGCTCATCCATGAGCTTGAAATGTTCGACAGAAATTAGTGCACCATCTGAGGTTGTACTTACCGGGACTTCATTATCCACAATGCTGAGGGTCATTGGACCGGCCCATATGGGGGCGTGAATTTTGCATTAGAGAAGGGAGACCGAAGCACGCATACATTACAGCAATTGCCTCTGAGGAAGAAAGATAGACTTTCAAAACGCGTCAGGCCAATCGCGTTCTGGCTGTTTGACTGAAACTGCAAACTGAATCTGCTTGTACCCTGAATTAGGGGCGTGACAGCTCTAGTGTGTGTTTGAGTGCTGCTCACCTGATGGGATTGGCAATGGAGCATCGATATATATATATAGCACTTTACAAACTAACCGTGACCAAGACAGCAGAGGCTATCGAAACGCGTTGGTTATTGCTTTGTTTTGATACCCTAATGGATTGAAGAACAAATTAACAAGAACACTTTTCCGTGTGGATTACGATTAATTAACTGCGACTCCAAGCTTTCCTCCACCCGGAGGAATCGTTGTTGTGATATATATATATATACTAGCAGCCCGCCCCAGCGTTGCCCGGGGCAGCATTTGAGGCTTGCATGCACTAAGGGCTCCCGGCCGTCCCTCTGTGCGCACCCGCCCCGACCCCTTCCCGTCCCGACTCCAATGTGTGCCTTTACCTTACCTTAGCCGCCGTTGGGGGCTGGGGGCAGCATTTGAGGCTTGCGTGCAGTAAGGGCTCTCGCCCGTCCCTGTGTGTGCACTCACTCCCGTCCCGACCCCCTCCCGCCCCGACTCCAATGTGTGCCTTTACCTTACCTGAGCCGCCGCTCCTCCCCGCGCTCCTCACTTCACCGCCGCTCCATGTCCGCCGCTCCTTCTCGTCATGACGCACCTGAGCCGCCGCTTCTCCCCGCACTCCTCACTTCACCGTCGCTCCATGTCCGCCGCTCCTCCTCGTCATGACGCACCTGAGCCGCCGCTTCTCCACGCATTCCTCACTTCACCGCCGCTCCATGTCCGCCACTCCTCCTCATCATCATGCACGTCGAGGCCAGCGCTACGTCGCGGCCAGCGCAGCGTCGCGTCCAGCGCAGCGTCGCAGCCGGCGCTACTTTCAGGGCACTACTTTTTTTTAAACTTTTATTTTTTAATGTACGTTTATTTTACATTTTTTATAGCCTATGTCCATCTGCACACCCTGACAATTTCTACGATGTATCGAGTGTGTGGATTGGCGCTGTGGTTCTCGAGTTTACCTGGCTCAAAGGTTTGTGTTCTCTCTTTATAATAGTAGTATAGATATATATATATATATATATATACATATATATATATATATATATATATATATATATTCACTGAGAAAACCATAGGTTATACGTAAAATTTTCTAAAGAATGGAGATACCAATACCAGTTAGAACAACCTATTCAGTAATTCCTAAATATACATACACATCGACTCATTCACCAATAGTTCTATATAGTCACTCATGCATGTACTCACTCATCATATGTACTCATGCACCTATACATCCTGTTACACACCTACTCTTATACATAGAGTTATTCACACATATACTCAAACATCCATTTACTCTGTATATACAGCTCTACACACACCACTACACATATTTCTACAGAAACGTACACAAACCAAGGGGTCATTAGGATCGCGGACAGACTTGAGTCCGTCCGCGACCCCTGAGTAGGAGGGAACGTCCGCATGGGCTGCGGCGTTCCCTCTGTGCAAATTAGGATGTGACCACCAGGGTGGCGGTCACATCTTCTATTTATAACATTGCGGCGGGTGGAGCTTCAAGCTGCACCCGCAGCAATGTTAAAAATGCACGCATTGCATTTGAATGTAGAAAGTGGCAGGCACCGCGCGGTGTCTGCCGCTTACTGCATACAAATGCAGGGGGGTACCATAGGTACCCCCCATGTGTACCCCCCCCTTCACCTAGGGGGCCCGCAACGGGCCCCCGCAGTGAAGTTACACATGCTTTTCCACGGCGGAAAAGCCGCCGCGGAAAAGCATGTTCCCAAGCACATCCTAATCTGGCTGACGGTGTCTGAGAGATACCGTCACCATATTAGTGCTTTTCCGCCGCGGTTGTAAGCCAACCGCGGAGGAAAAGCTGCGGTCGGAAACCAGGACCCACCAGCCATCCTAATGTGGCGGTGGGTCTTGGTGGGTCCGCAGAGGATTTCCGCATCCTCCATCCTAATCAGCCCTTCAATCTCTTAAACAATCAGTTATAGAAATACATACTTACTTATACAGGAACTCTTCCACTGTGTCACTGTTATATATCCTTACTGATATACATCAATACTCATATATACTAGTTTAAAACATATGTACTTACTCATAAAGACACTATTGAGGCAGTCATTCACTCACTAACACACCCATACACACAATCATCCACCCATACAGTCCTGCACACATGTTGTCTTCAAAACACATAGAAACAGTGAGTCAGTCATTCATGCATCTGTGCGGTAAGTAATATCCCCCACCAAACCATACAGACACTCATTCTGATACTCAAAAAACTAACTAATAACCCATATAGACACTCATGTACCTACTCACCAACCCATGCAGCCACTTATACACAAAGTGATACACTGATACAGATGTTTACATATTTAAACATTACTCGCTAATACATGTATTCACTAAGGTATACTTAATAAGTCAGTTATACAATCAATTTTACAAAAAAACCATTTAGACACTTATATACCCATTTATTCTTCCATTAACCTTTTGATATACATATATAAAAAAATATTTTTCAGAAAGGCACACATTCACTGGATGATTTCATCAGTGATGTCATCAGTGATATCATTTGAGATAATATGCAAAAGGGGGGACAGTGGAGGACGATATTTACCGGGGTCCAATGTACGTGTCCAATGAGCAATATACAACAATTGTACAAGGTTCCCCTAAGGAGGAGGAGGGAGGACGGGGAAATTTTTTTTTTTGAAAAACAGCCACTCTCAGGAGTGTGCAACAGGGAATTGAGTAAACCCTTTTCGGAATTAGGATGCCTCACACAATTAGAGGGTTGGACAACAGTAGCCATCCGTCCAAATAACTGTATCGTGTCATCATTGGCCTCGTTACATCATTGTAACGGTAAGTTTCAATTCTATTAAGGACACGGAGGCGAGGATTATGCTTCTCTTTCTTCGCATTTATTATAATATTGAAAACACAGCAGCCTTAGAAAAGCTCATAATGTAGAAAAATGCTTAAATTACAACAGTGAAGCATTTTAATCACATAACCCAAGAAAAAAATGTCTCTGGGACTACAACTCCCATCTTGATAACATAACAGTCTGAACGGAGTCCTTCCTCTATGTCAACAGTCCATAGATAGGGAGTCCCTTCTCCATGTTCTTCCTCTTTCTTCGCGCAAATTACGCCCTCAGTTCATTGGTCTGGCTTGGAACCGTCATTTCCTAACAGAAGAAATAGAACAGCGTAAGCGTTGTAACGGAAAATACAGGAGCTTACAACCGAAATAAACAATCACAGGACCAATAATCAACCATGAGGAAAAACCTTTAAAACCTGGTTACTTACTGCCATACGGGCGGGTTGTCGCTCGACGATATACCGGGTGGGATAATCCTCGCCTCCGTGTCCTTAATAGAATTGAAACTTACCGTTACAAAAGCTAGGCAAATTTCGATTCTATGGCAGGACCGGAGGCTCCGATTATGCTAGTTTAAAGCTTACTCACCAGCCACCAAACTTGCAATATCCACCACCGGCTTAAAGTAAAACCTCTTAAAGGTGGAATCGGAGGACCAGTCCGCGGCCCGCATCAAATCCTCTAAACGAGCTCCCGCAGAGAAAGCCTTAGAGGCCATGGCCCCTCTGGCAAAGTGAGCTCCGAAACGTTTGGTATCAATACCTGCCTCTTGCATGACCCAACGCACCCACCTGGCTATGGTGGGGGAAGAGACCGCATGGTGTGGTTTTCGCAAGGCAATTAACAATTGTCTCTCGCCCGGAGGGCGAATGTCCCAAGTCATATCTTCATAAGCTTTCAGACACTGAACAACACATAGCTTCGGAACATCCACGAAAGCCGGATACGAAATTGTTCTAGAAGCCGACTTTGTGCGGCGACCAATCGTGAAGGTGACACCATCTGGCGAAAACACGCATGCTGAGACATCCAGAGCACGCACATCCGACACTCTCTGGCAGGACACCAAGCATAGAAGCATAGCCAGTTTCGCCGAGAGTTCCTTGACCGATAGGTACCTGTTAGGTTGCCAGGACAGAAAAAGATTCAAAACCAAATTGACGTCCCAAAGGACTGAGTACCGGGGCTCCGGCGGCAATGCCAACCGGACGCCCCGTAAAAGTCGGCACACAAAGGGGTGTACTCCGATCGGAGAACCGTCAACTGGATGGTGTGCCACCAAAATAGCCGGACGCACAGCGTTAATCGTGCGGTAGGCAAAGCCATCCACGGCCAATTCCGCCAAATAATTCAACACGGGAACGAGTCCCGCGACCAAGGGATCCAAACTCCGTCGAAGACACCAACGAACCCACTTAGACCAAGCGGATTTATAGCGCTTCGACGTACTGACAGCCCAGGCCTTGGATAACAGACCTTCAGCTGATCTCGAAAGGCCCGGGAGCGACCAACGTCTCCTGAAAGCCTCCATGCCATGAGGTGGAGAGAGCCCTGAACGATGAGAGGATGCGGATCCCGATCCGGGCTGAGGAGCAGGTGAGGAAACCGGGGGAGTAGGATTGGAGAATCCCAGGAAAGTTCCAGAAGAACTGGAAACCAGACTTGGTACCTCCAGAGCGGCGTCACCAACACTAGCTCCACTTCCTGCCGGCGAACCTGCGCCGCCGTCCGCATCACCATCCAAAAAGGTGGAAACGCAAAGGGCTTCTCCTTGCTCCAGTCCTGGAGAAAAGCGTCCGTGGCCTCTGCCAGCGGATCCGGCCTCCAACTGAAGAACCTCGGAAGTTGATGGTCCAAGCGGGACGCAAACAGGTCCACTGAGAAAGGACCCCACAGCCCGTTGAGCCAGCGAAAGACCTGAACATCCAACATCCACAAACTGGAGTCCCGGAGATACCTGGAGTGCCAGTCTGCAACCTGGTTGGCCTGACCCGGCAGGTACTCCGCCGTCACCGATACATGATGGTCTAGACAGTAATCCCAGAACTGCTTTGCCAAATTCGCCAGTGCACGGGACCTCGAGCCCCCTAGGTGGTTCACATACCGCACTGCCGACACATTGTCCATTTTCAGTAGGACACACGCCTTCACCGAGTCCCTGGTCCAGCAGCGTACTGCGAAGGAACCCGCCAGAAGTTCAAGACAGTTGATATGCAACTTCTGTTCTTCCAAGGACCAAGTGCCGCCTGTTGAAAAATCTCCACAGCGCGCTCCCCAACCGACTCTGCTGGCATCGGATTCGATGACGAGGTCCGGGGAAGACCCGAAAATTGCCCGACCATTCCAGGCCTCCATGTGGGTTAGCCACCACAACATCTCGTCCTTGACCTCTTCCGAGAGGGGAACCATTTGGTCGTATGACACGCCCCTGCGTAGGTGATAAGCCTTGAGGCGCTGGAGGGCCCTGTAGTGCAGAGGACCCGGGAAGATGGCCTGAATCGAGGACGATAGCAGACCCACCACTCTGGCAACTTGTCGTAACGACGTGTGAGACTTTGCAATTGTCTGTCGCAAGACGTGCTTGATCTTGGACAACTTCCGTGACGGAAGACTCAGGGAGGCGTCGACGGAGTCTATGACAAATCCCAAAAATTCTACTTTCTGAGAGGGTACAAGAACCGACTTGTCTCCATTGATGACAAACCCGAGCTCCTGAAGGAGGTCTACAGTCCGGCCCAGTTGAGAAAGCAAGCTGTGTGGACATTGCGCCATCAGCAAAATGTCGTCTAGATAGACGATCAGGCGAATCCCCTGCGCTCGCAAGAATTCCACCACGGGGTGTAACACTTTCGTGAAACACCACGGAGCCGAGGATAGACCGAACGGAAGAGCCGTGAATTCGAACACCTGTTCCCGCCAGAGAAACTGGAGGAAGCGACGGTGAGGAGGATAGATTGGAACCACAAGATAAGCATCCTTGAGATCCAACCGTACCAACCAGTCCCGTGGAAGGAGAATATCTCGAAGGAGATGAATTCCCTCCATTTTGAAATGATGATAGACCAACCACCCATTGAATTCTTTGAGGTTGATCACCGGACGACGGCCCCCGCCGGGTTTGTCCATTAAGAAAAGATTGCTGATGAAGCCTGACGGATGCCGAGTTGATTGGCGAACGGCCCTTTTGCGGAGGAGTTCCGCGACCTCTTCGTCTATCAACTGGGCATCGGACACTGAAAAGGTTATAGGGCGCGGGGCGCACACCTGGAAAGGCTGATCGTAGAATTCGATATGAAACCCGCGGATAGTTTGCAGCACCCAAGCATCCGCTGTAAGATCTACCCACGCCCTCCGAAAGGCCGCTAGTCGGCCGCCAATCTGAACCTGTTCTGCGGGGATAACACTCACTGTTTGCGCTGGAAGCGTTGGAGTTCTTCCTGAAGCCTCGACCTCCGAAACGCTGCCCTCTTGTAGGGTAGAAGGAGTTGAAGTTGGCCGAGGTGTTGTACTGCCCTCGCCCGGAGCCTTGCCCTCTATTGCCGGCATTCTGCCCGCCACGGCCGGTCGCGCGGCCCCTACCGCGACCGGCCCCTTGGGAGAAATGCTGTTGGAACACGCGTTTGATACTGGTCTGAGCTCTATCAAGGGATGTGAAGGTAGACACGAACTTCCCTAGCTCCTTAATGAACGGTTCTCCGAAGAGACCGCCTTGGGCAACCGCTCCTGCCTCCGAAGAGGCTAAGTCTCCCAACTTAGGGTCTAGCTTAATCAGGAAAGACCTCCGCCGTTCGGTGGAAAGGGCGCAGTTGGAATTGCCTAAGAATACAATCACCCTCTGCGCCCAATTTGACAAGACGTCGGGGTCAATGGCGGATCCAGTAACTTTAGCCTCCTCCGCCATGTCTAGGATCTTAGTAATGGGCCCCACCGCGTCGAGCATCTTGTCCTGACACGACCGCCAGGATCGGTCAATGCCCTTACGCGGGTCCTTCATAAACTTTGCTAAAAACGTCGCCATCTTGGCATCTAAATCCGGTGTCATGGCAACTTTCCCCTCCAAGGTGGGCCTAGGACATTCCCCACGGAGGCATCCCCTGGCCTCCTGCTCCAGAGGCTTACGCAACCGACTAGCCACGAACTTTGCCACCTTGTCATCCGGGGCCCAGGCTGCGGACCCCGGATGCATGATCTCATCCGGGTCCAGCATACCTGAGCTGTCCCGCGGTAACTCAGGGGCCGAGCTCGAAGGTCGCCAGGACCGCACCGATTCCTCGTCCCCGTCCGAATCCGGGGAATCCCCCGGAGACGAAGGGGCAGTTCCAGTAGCCACCACCGAGGCGGGGGCCGCAGGCTGGTCAGGTGGGGACTCGGTCGCCTTAGCCAAAAATGCGCCACACAGGCGCTCAAAGGCACCCTTGTCCACCCCCTGAGCACCCTCCGACAACCCCTCCTTGCAGTGTTTCTTAGGAGCAGGGGGGCCCTCACCTGATGGACCTGGGAGGGCATAAGGGCTTCCTGACTGCGCCTGAGCTAACTTGGCGCATTCCTCCACTATGCGCGCAGAGAGACGCTCCTCCATAGGAGCTACCACCTCTGTCACGCAGCGGTAGATGGAGCTGTCTACTGCTTGGTAGAACTCCTCATCCTGCAGATAGGATTGAGAATCACCCCCATAATACTCGTCCTCCATGCTGCACAAAGCTAACGCAAGGGGTTCACACACTACCCAACAGCTTGGGTGTCACAGAGATTAGGGCAGACCGGAGGACTGCAACAGTTTTGGATGCCAGGGACTGGCAAAAAATTGGGTGCACTCACACCCTCAGCGCGCAGACCCACCCCAGGGGAACCAGGTCAGCTGCCTCACAGCGCGCTGCCACACCAGACACAACACGAGTGCAGGCTTGCCAAATCGGCGTCAACGCGGTAGAACACCGCAATACAGACCCCCACCGGGGCGTTCAAATATGGGGCAAAAGAGTGCAGACCCGAGATACGGGCGTTCAATGAGGCAGACTTGAGGGCTCGGCTCCGCGGCGGTTGGTCTCCTCAGCGCGGCTCCTCTGTGAGGAGAAACTCGCGCCGGAGACCAACGAGACGCGGCCGCGCCCTCTAGCGGATGACTGCGCACCGCAACAACAACACAGGAAAAAGTCGCGAAGGAAGCGAGACGGCGCTTCCGCGACTTGAATGGGGCTCTGCAAAGAGAAAACACATCAGAGACCCATAGCCCCAACAAATAGAAACAACACAGTGCATAAATACATCAGTAATCCCCTAAACAGCATCAAACTGAGAGAGGGAGAAAAAACACTTAACTGGCTGCGGAAGCAGCGAAGAAAGAGGAAGAACATGGAGAAGGGACTCCCTATCTATGGACTGTTGACATAGAGGAAGGACTCCGTTCAGACTGTTATGTTATCAAGATGGGAGTTGTAGTCCCAGAGACATTTTTTTCTTGGGTTATGTGATTAAAATGCTTCACTGTTGTAATTTAAGCATTTTTCTACATTATGAGCTTTTCTAAGGCTGCTGTGTTTTCAATATTATAATAAATGCGAAGAAAGAAAAGCATAATCTGAGCCTCCGGTCCTGCCATAGAATTTCAATGGTTTTGTTTGAGTGAAATGTCCAGCTAACTATAACATGTGTGAAACCTATGGTTTTTTCAGTGAATTTCTAAGGTTTTTTAAATGCTAACTCCTAACTAGAACGTGGCTGAAACCTATGGTTTTTTCAGTGAATTTCTAAGGTTTTTTAAATTCTAATTCCTTACTATAACGTGGCTGAAACCTATGGTTTTTTCAGTGAGTTTTGTAAATGATAATTTTTAAATGTATTAATTTTTATATTTTTTTTATACTAATTTACTACATTATTTTAAATTATTTATTTTTATTTATTTTATTTTTTAAATTACATTAGATATTTTTTATATAAATTAAAAAATAAATGTTTTTAAAAATATTGAAATTGTAATATATATTTTTTTAAAATATTTTTTTAATTTATATATATTTTATATAGCAGGCAATGATATCCTATGGAAGGAAATTCAAGTTACTGTAACTACGAATAGAATTACTTTTCAGGATCAGTAGTGGGCTGAAAGATGCAGCACTGATGTCTCTCCTGATAACAGGTGAGTAAATCGGAATTCTTAGTTTGGCTGATTTTTGAGATTTTTTTTTAAGTTCCAAAACTCCACACTTAAATTTTTTTCCAAGTGAAACATGTCAATGTTAGCCTATGGAAGGAAATTCAAGTTACTGTAACTACAATTAGAATTACTTTTCAGGATCAGTAGTGGGCTGAAAAATGCAGCACTGAGACCTCTCCTGATAACAGGTGAGTAAATTGGAATTCGTAGTTCAGCTGATTTTTGAGGGATTTTTTAAAGTTCTAAAACTCCACACCTAGAAAAATTTCCAAATGAAATTGTTTGCTTAATCTAGAAACTAATTGGTCCGTCACTGAACAGAAAGTCGGACTGTTGGAAAACCGTGGGGACCTCGTTCAAGGTCTCGCAGATCAGATTCCATCCATGTCCAAGGAGATATTGCTACTTAAGCAGCCGGTTGAGAGTTTAGAAAATCGTAATAGGCGCAATAATTTACGCAGTTACGGTTTAGTTGAAGGTTTGGAAGGGCCATCACCAATTTCCTTTTTTCAAACTTTTTTGCCAACACTTCTCAGACTTCCTGACTCTCCAGTATTGAATATTCAGCTCGCTCATCGTCTTGGCCCCAGTCAATCCTCTTCAGCATCCTCTCCCAAGCCTAGGGGAGTGATTTTGTACTTTCTTGAATACACAGAGCTACTTCGTGTTCTTGAGGCAGCTAAACAAAGGGGAAAGATCATATGGAATGGCTCTACGCTCTTTTTCGCACAGGACTATGCTAAACCTACTGCTGAGCGGCGTAAGAAATTTTTGGACATGAGACCGGCGTTACGCAGTTTGAATGCGAGATATGGCTTGTTCCATCCATGCCTTTTCAAAGTGACTTATAATAATAGAACCACCACTTATGAAGATCCTGCTCTCCTCCAACGGTTCCTGAACAGCTGCAGGGTGGATTCTATGGAAGTTCCTCCTCCATGAAGACTGAAGCTTTTTTCACCATGAGTTTTTTGTCCTCTCTCCCTCTAGTCTTTTTCCCATATTGTTTCTTTTTATCTGTGGCTTTTCGTCTTGCGTCTTGCTGATACTTTTGTTTTATGATGTAGAGTTTCATCTGTACAGGTGTTGTTACTTTGTTGGTGTTCTTGTGTACGCTTGCTTGCATATCTTTCCCCTCATATCCAGTTTTAATATCCAGTTTTCTCTCCCTTTTTTCCTCTTCTAGGTGGTTTCGAGTAAGGTCCCCTTTCGTCTTCTATCCTTACCGTCGTGTCCTGGGGTTGTCTCCGTCTCTGCCGTCTCGTCATGGAGTCTTTTCGTCCTTCGTTTCATCTCCCTCATGTGGCTTCACCATCCCTGTTTTTCTTGTTCCCCTGTGGTATGTTCTTCATATTTTTTGTTCTTCCAATGTTTATTATGTAGTCTATTTTCTCCCTCATTCTCCTCTTTCTTCTTTCCTTCTTTTTCCCTTCTTTTCTTTCTTCTTTTCATATCTTTTCTATTTCAGCCATATCTCTTTCTATTTCTTATTTCTCCCTCAATTCTCTTTCACTTTTCATATTTATTCTCTTGTCTGCTATATTTATATTGCTATCTTATGTTTTAGTCAAAGTTTTTGCTGGTTGTTCCTGCTAATGTTGCTTAGTTTATTGTTTTCCGATATTCTCGACAAAATGTTTAGATGCCTGTTAATGTAATTTCTTGGAATGTCAAAGGTTTGGACTCCCCAATTAAGAGGCAACGTGTTCTTTCACATTTAGCACATTTGAAGGCTGATATAGCTTTATTGCAAGAAATTCATGTTAAAGGTGTTGAAATATCTAAATTACGTCGTAATTGGGTGGGTCATGTTTTTGCTTCTCCAGGTTCGGGGAAGCGGAATGGGGTTGCAATTTTATGTCATAAACGTTTAAGCATTCAACTCCTCTCCCAAGATAATGATACGGAAGGTAGATGGGTGGTTGTTTCGTTATTGGTTAACAAAATTCGTTTAACTATTTTCAACATATGTGCTCCTACTGTTCCTGATAAACTTTTTTGTCCTTTCATCCTTCAATCCTCTTTGAAATATACTGATGATTATTTTATACTTGGTGGGGATTGTAATATGATTATGGATCCATTTTTAGATAAGAGATCTGATTCCCGTTTCTCCCCATCTAAAAATCATACCCAATTTACATCCACTATTTCTCAGAGGTCCTTGTTGATTCCTGGAGACTATCCAATCCTACATTACAAGAATATACTTATTTCTCGCCCGTCCACTCCTCACAATCACGAATTGATTACCTCTTTATTTCCAAGGCCTTGACACAACATATCATATATTCCGACATTGGATCTATACTGATTTCTGATCATGCCCCTGTTTCATTAGGCCTTGATTTACTCCCTCCTGTTACAGGCACATGAAGATGGCGCTTTAATAATGCCCTTCTTTTGGACACGTCTTTTACTTCCGCTTTCTTGATTTTGCCCCACGCTTTTTTGCAGAAATTGAGACATCACATTCTTCACCTCAATTAATTTGGGACACTTTTAAGGCTGCCTCTAGGGACTTTATTATTTCTTATGTTGCCAAGAAACGACGCCTTGCAAATCACGCTTTGTCGTCCTTGACTTCCCAGATTAAACAATTAGAGCTCTCCTATTACTTGAATAAGTCTCAGTCGACTTTGAATCAACTCATTAAGGCCAAACTTTCTTTTAATAAATTATCTACCATCTCTGCCAACTTGATTTTACTTAAATCTAGTGCTAAATTTCACTCTGCACAAAATAAGGTTGTGAACATTCTTGCCAATTACCTTAAGGTTAAAAAAGAACGGACAAAAATTGAGTCAATTGTTTACTCTTCTAATATTAGCTGAATTTACACATTTTTACCAAAATCTTTATACACCAGAATCTCCTCCCGTATCCTCTGATATTGAACGATATTTATCCTCTATTCCACCTCCTTAAACGTCGGATGTTGATTTTTTCCCTTTGGATAAGGATATTCTCCCTAAAGACATTTTAGAGGCCATTCATGTGTTTAAAAAGGGTAAAGCTCTTGGCCCTGATGGGTTTTCCATAGAATTTTATTCACACTTTTCTTCATTTCTTGTTCCTAAACTCCATCAATTATTTTCCTTTTTCATATCATCCCACAAATCTGAAGGTTCTTTTCAAGAGGCTCTTATTTGTCTCCTTCCTAAAGACAACAAGGATCACACTCTGTGTAAAAACTACAGACCAATTTCATTCGTTAATTTAGATTACAACATTTTTCAAAACTTTTAGCTTTACGTTTGGATAAAATTCTTCCACAACTTATAGGTAGGGAACAATGTGGTTTCATCAAAGGATGTCTTCTTTCAGATAATACTCCTTTATTTTTTAATGTTCTTAGTAAGTCTCATACCTTCAAACACTCCTTAGCTGTGATTGCATTAGATGCAGAGAAAGCCTTCGATAGGGTCAACTGGTCTTTTATGCTTTCTACTTTATCGTGGTTTGGTTTTGGTCCTAAGTTTATATCATATATTTCTCTTTTCTACTCTTTTCCTAGATCCTTTATTTTTGGCAATGGTCTTGTATCCTCTTCTTTTCCTCTTTTTCGAGGTGTTTGTTAGGGTTGTCCCCTTTCTCCTTTTCTTTTTATCCTGGCCTTAGAACCGTTTTTGTCAAAGATTAGATTAAATAGAGAAATTATGGGTTTTTCTTATGGAGAAAATCAATTGAAGATTTCTGCATACGCTGATGATATTCTTTTATTTATTTCTCACCCTCAAACTTCTCTACCGGCTTTTTTATCCGAAGTTGATTCCTATGCAGCAGTTTCTGGTTATAAACTTAACGTGGATAAATGTGAAATCCTTCCCCTAAATAAATATTGTTTTCATGCTGATTTTGCGCTCTCTTCCTTCCATTGGAATCCGTCTAAAATAAAATATTTGGGACTCAAATTTACTCCGTCTATTAAAGATACGGTGGCTTTAAATATTAAGAACTTACTAAATACTTTAACAATTTCCACAACTAGATGGCACCCATTATTTCTATCTTGCTGGGGTAGATTAGACTCCATTAATATGATGTTGGTTCCCATAACTTTGTTTTTTCTTTCTAATCTTCCTGTTAATCTTCCTAAATCTTGTCTTAAAAACATTTATTCTATCCTTTCAAAATTTTTGTGGCAACACAAGAAAGCTAGGATGTCCTTTGCCAAACTTAAACGCCCTAAATTTTTAGGTGGGGTCAATTTTCGAATTTTTTTATCCTACCATTCTTCATTCTTCCTTTCCCACTCGGTTTCCTTTTTGTTAGATTCGGAACCTGATATCTCTTCTCTCCCTATATGGGTCGCAATTGAATCCTCTTTCTTACATCCATTTACCTTTAAGGAATTTATTTCTCTTTCTCACGTTCCTCCTAAGATGTCTCTTCCTATCCTCAAAAACACCAAAAAACTTTTTCTTCCTGTTTTCTTTAATGGTCTTGATGATCGTACTCGATTTTTACAGTCCCCCATCTGGTATAATCCTCTTATTAAACTCAAGAATAAAACTTTTTTCTGGAAAGACTGGCATTCGCTCGGTCACACTTGGGTTTATCAACTTTTCCAAGATGGTTTTTGCGTCCCTTTTCCGTCTCTCCAATCCCGTTTTTCTCTTCCTCAATCTTTTATTAGTAAATATAATTTGCTTTGTGTGGTTGTTCAGACTTCTTTTGACTCCTTCTATGCTCCTACTTCTCCTCCCGCAACTTCCTCTCTTACTCTTCCATTTCTTATATCTTAGCCTTCGGCTTCCCAAGTTTACAAGCATTTACAGGATTTTCCTCTTATTAGAGATAAGTCCAAATTAGAACAAGATTTGGAGTCTGATTTTCAAGATACTTTCTCTATGTCATTATGACATGACATATGGAACAAATTACGAAAGTCTTCTAGAGCAGCCAATACTACTCAAGCATTATTTTTTGTTTACAATAGACTTCTGATCACTCCTGCCAAATTACGTACCATTGATTCTTCTATCCCCTCCACATGTTGGTCCTGCTCTCATACATGTGCAGATCTCAAACATATGCTTTTCACATGTCCTCTTATTCACTTACTTTGGTCTAAAGTGTGGCAACAAATTAATTCTATTTTCTCTACACAGTTCCCTTTTTCAATTACCCACATTTTTCTGGGTAGTCTATCCGACATATGGTCCTCCCTGGACTCTACTACTTCCATTATAGATCTGCTCTTGGCGGTGGCATTTCATCAGATCACTAAATCTTGGAAGGATACATCAAATATCTCCTTTCAGGCTTGGTGGTATGGTGTCTGTTACAATCATAGACTGGATAGAGCATATGTCTCCCCTATGTCTCTTGCTATCAAGCGTGATCTCATATGGTTACCGATTACTAATTTTCTAGACGTTTCTGCTCAATCTCGTCCGTTGCATACCCCTGCTAATGAAGAAGTTCCCAAACCTCCATGAGTACCCTTCATTTCTAATGAACTATGCATGTATATTTCATAATTATGTTCTCTTTGTCATAGTAAGTTGGTTTCATTAGCAACAGTATCCTTTGTTTATATATTAGTCATTCTACATAATGTAAGGCTGTGTATTTTATTTTAATTTATTTCTTTCTTTCTCCTTCCCCCTTTTTCTTTCTTTTCTCCCTCTCTTGTTTTTCTTTTTTCTTTCTTTCTTTCCCTTGCTGGTATTGTAAGGTATTTTTCACTTTTGATTGCTTTTTCCTTTTTAATGCGATTGTATTATATGTTTTGTGAATGCAATCTTTTCTTGCAATAAAGTCCTTTCTCAAACTTAAAAAAAAAGAAGGGATTGATCAGACACTCCACCTCCCCAGTGTCCTCGCTTTTGTTTTTCATAGACAAGAGAGAGAGAGGTCTGAGAGCATGGCTGGACTATCGCGCCTTAAACAAAGTTACTATAAAGAACAAGTATCCACTCCATCTCATTCCTGCTCTTTTAGACCAAGTGATAGGGGCTAAGATTTTTACTAAAATAGATCTTAGAGAGGCATACCATCTTATCAGAGTCAAACAGGGGGATGAATGGAAAACGGCGTTTAGGACAAAGTTTGGGCTATATGAGTATTGCAATGCCATTTGGCTTATGCAATGCACCCGCTGCTTTTCAATATTTCATCAATGACATACTTAGAGAATATCTGGATATTTTTGTCATTGTATATATAGATGACATTTTAATATACTCACAAACTGAACAGGAACATGTCACTCATATTAACACCTTGGCTGCTAAGGGGTTTTCCCGTCCTGCGCTGAAAACTTTGAATACTATAGTTTCATGACAAGGTCAACTCGTCATAAGCACAGGGCAGGTAAAACCCATGACGAGTTGACCTTGTCATGAGCACTGAACAGGTTAAGAAAATGCTGAACAAATTGCAGGAAAACCAGTTATTTGCTAAACTGGATAAAAGCACCTTTCATACCACTCGAATTGACTTTCTGGGGTTCATTATCTCGCCTGAAGGTATTCAAATGGACCCGCAAAAGATTGATGCACTGGTTCATTGGCCTAGTCCCAGTTCGGTAAAAGAAGTCCAGTCATTCCTCGGATTTGTGAATTTCTATCGCAGATTTATTAGTCACTTCTCCGAGACATTCACTCCCATAACCAGACGATTAAAAAAGGGGGTGTCCTTTGTTTGGACCGAGGAAGCAGAAGAAGCCTTCTGTTCATTAAAGAACAAATTTACCTCTGCTCCCATTATCAAACATGCTGACAACTCACAGACGTATTTCGTAGAAGCTGATGCATCCCAATACGCTGTGGGAGGGGTTTTATCTCAAAGAGACAAATGTTCCGGACAACTACACCCAGTAGCATATTTTTCTGAAACCTTGTTACCTGCTAAGCAAAATTACACCGTTGGTGAAAGAGAGTTGTTGGCTATTAAATTAGCGTTTCAAGAATGGAGACATTATTTATTAGGGTCTCCCCATGTTGTTACCATCTACTCAGACCATTAAAACCTCCAATTTTTTAGATCCGCACGTGCTCTCACACCTAGGCAGATGCGATGGGTATCTTTTTTCAGTGAATACGATTTTGTTATCACCTATCGTCCAGGACCCCAACATGGTAAAGCAGATGCTTTATCACGTTTGGGGTATCCTACATCTTTAACTAAGGAAGAATCTCACCCTATAATTCCGGTCCATAAGATCATAGGGGGAGAAGAACATCACTCTCAAAGTTTCCTAGATGAACTACTAATTCAATATGCTAGTATTCCTCAAGTACAGTGGATGCAAGATCCTTTAAACACCATTAAGGAAGGGTTGTATTATCATGACAACAAGTTATATATGTGGAGAAGTGTGGCTCACTGGTTAGAGGAGGCAGACCTGGAAGCAGAGGTCAGCCCGGGACCAGGCTTCAATTCCCGGCTCGGCGTGGTCTTGAGTCCTAAAATGTCAATGGACTCGACAATTCTTGCTCCGGTGCCTACTCGATTCACGGGTTCACACTCTGCGACTCTGGGCAATAACTTGCTTAATCTCCACTACAGCTCCTCGCGGCGGGATGCTTTCACCTTGCGGATACCCTGCCGGGGTTATCTCACAGGGGAATACCAGGACGGGTTCCCTAAGCAAGCGCTTAGAGACTGGTTGGTGATTTGCGCTATATAAATACCTGTACAAATGTATTTCGATTTATATAGCGCACTATAACCCAGGGGTCTCTAGGCGCTTGCTTAGGGAACCCGTCCTGGTATTCCCCTGTGAGATACCCCGGCTGGGTATCCACAAGGTGAAAGCCAGGCATCCCGCCGCGAGGGGCCGTAGTGGAGATTAAGCAAGCTATTGCCCAGAGTTGCAGAGTGTGATCCCGTGAGTCGAGTAGGCACCAGAGCGAGAATTGTCTACTCCGTGGAATTTTTTTTTTTTTTTGAGCCCGAGACCCGCCGAGGCGGGGAATCGAACCCTGGTCCACGGCCGATCTCAGCTTCTGGGTCTGCCGCCTCTAACCACTGAGCCACACTTCTCCACAGATATGTACCAAATCTACCCTTACAACTAACGGTAGTGGAATGGTGTCACAATAGTTACTTAGCAGGACATCCTGGAACTACCAAGACTATTAACACCTGTCAACGTTGGTTTTGGTGGGAGAACATCACACAAGATGTAAGAAATTTTGTTCAATCCTGTTCTACCTGTGCTAGACAAAAAGCATCACATTGTGCACCTACAGGCCTGTTAAAGACTAAAGCCATTCCACCTTCACCATGGCATTCCATTAGTATGGACTTCATTACAGTACTTCCCCAGTTTTCAAGGTTTTAACACCATTTATGTAGTGTTAGACATGCTATCTAAAATGGCCCATTTTATCCCCCTAAAAAAGATACCCTCTTCTCAGGATTTGGTCCAGATCTTCTTAGAACAAAGAGTGCGGTTACAAGGGTTGCCATCTGTTATTATTTCCGATAGAGGCCCTCAATTTGTGTCCAAGTTCTGGCAGGGCATGTGTGCAGTCCTCGGTATTGACCATAGACTGTCCACAGCATACCATCCCCAGACAGATGATCAAACTGAAAGGACTAATCAGACACTGGAGCAATATTTACGATGTCTCTTAACTAGTCTTTCAACAACTTGGGTGCGGGTTCTTCTCTTGGCAGAATTTGCCTACAATAACACCACACACTCCTCTACCAGAGTCTCTCCCTTCTTTTTCAACTATGCACAACATCCCCGGATGTTACCTATCCAAGTTCCCACAGAGTTAGATAACCTTCCTGCCCTTTAAGACCATCATAGGAATATCAAAGCAGTTTGGGAACACGCTAAAACAGAATTGTGTAAAGCCAAAGAAGCCATGAAAAAGATAGACACAGGAAGATAGAACCCATATATATGGTAGGAGAGAAAGTGTGGTTGTCTACAAGAAATCTAAAATTAGAGGGTCCTAAAAAGCTACAGCCCCGGTTCATAGGTCCTTTTCCGATACAAAAAATTATTACTCCTGTGACACTAAAGTTACAACTACCTCCACAGATGAAAATCCACCCTGTTTTTCATTGATTAAAAAGTATACACCTCCACTACAGTCCGAATTACCTCCGCCCCCAGTACTAGTAAATGGAGAAGAAGAACATGAGGTACACAAGATATTGGATTCCAGGAGACGCCAAGGCAAAATTCAATACCTCATAGATTGGGTTGGTTATCCCCCTGAGGACAGATCCTGGGAAACGGCAGAAAACTTTCATGCTCCTAGATTGGTTAAAAGGTTCCATGCACTCCATCCCACTAAACCATGCCCTGTGAAGAGGCCTTTGTGGAAGATAATGTTAGGGCTCAGGGTCAAAGCGGGAAGCATTGATATGTGTTCAGGGCCGGACCTCCCGCAAGGGGTATGCAATTTTTAGACACTCCCTAAGCCCCGTAAAGAGACGCCTCTCACGTAGGCCGACGCTTGACTTACTGAACTCGTTCGTGACCACGCCTTTCCCTGCTTCCGCGTTGTTCCTGTGTGGGGTTTCAGCTTCTCCTCCCCTGTGCCTCTCGCTCGGTCCTGAATAGGCATATGCTGAGCTCAGAGGCTTTCTCGTCTTGGTGACCGGTATTTGTTTTGCAGCGTTTCTCCTTCGCTGCATTATTTTCCTGTATTTGATTCCTTTCTTGTTAGTATGGGGGAATTCTCCACTGCAGGGTCAAGCCCCCTGTAACCCCACCTACTTTTATAGAGTTTTTGTTCCGCTCTATTTTGCCCCTCTAGAGCCGGACAACTCTCCTCGAACCCTTCCGTGAGTGTGTTGCTTTTCCGCTCCTTATTCCCAGCCAGAGCCGGACGGCACATCTCTTGAGTGTGTGTCTGCTCCGCTCTATCAGGTTTGAAGAGCCGGCCGGAATACCTCAAATCCTTCCCCTTGTCTAGTGGTTGTCATTGTTCCCTGTCACTAGATACGTCTCATTCCTATTCAGAGGTTTCACTGTTATTTCCTCTTTTGGTGATACCTATTTATTTAATTAGTCCTATTCCACCACAGTTCTCCTGGTATGAATGGTGTGTGAGTGTCCAAGTTAAGCACATTGGTACCTGATATTTGGTTGGCTCCTGAAAACACGTTGACTAGTGAAACCTACAGTTCTGGACCTGCTGCTGTGGCTTCCTATATATATTTTTTCTTTGGAAGGACTTGGGGTAAGTGTGGAAAGGCACTTAACACATGCCAATGTATAGCAGGATATAGAGTATATATAAGAATAGTGTGTTATTATTGCTGTTTCCTTTTCAGCACCTGTTCCTCCGGGCTGACCTAATCCACCAACACATTCAACCACTTATGGGGAGAGTGGTGGACACTCCTTGGTTTTAATTCCCCCATACTTTTGGAGAGCAGTTCCTAAGAGTGTGAATTTCATATCTCATTCTGGGTGCTGCTTTTTGGAATTTAGGGGTATTTACTTTCGCTCCTGTGGATTTTGGCTAATCACTTACCTGACAAGGACCATCGGCAGATGGATGATTGCCCGCCTTGCCATCCGAGGCTGCTTATATACTAAATCTGATCAGAAATTGTAAGTTTTCACATACGTTTAGGAATGTCTGGTATAGAATATGCTAGTAGACAGGTAGATATTCCATTCCCATAGAGGTGAGAGAAGGGAGCATAGTGTCTGGTGTTCTAACAGGCCAGAACCAGGAGGGTGATTCCTTTTTAGAATTAGAGCCCTCGCACACTCTTGTGAGTGTCATGCTTCATCATAGGGCTTTGCTCCTCGTCGAGCCGGCGCTGCAATGCTCGATGGGCACCCTCGAGGGGGCCCTTTGGCAGACATCTTTCTCCAAAGCTGGATGTGAAGTGCCTGTGTAGGGCCCTAGGTGGAGATGTGTCACAAGTGAGTGTTGGGATGGTAAGTGATAGTGAATTAAAAGAGATCAGACAAATCTCTAATCTAAAAACTTTTTTTCCAGTGAGTCCGCCTGTCTGGTTAAAATTGTGTGCACCACTTGTGGAGGCAAAGATCTCTGGTGGCTAGTATGGTATCAAGAGGTCGACATGTTTCTTGCCAAGACTAGTCATTATATGATCTGGGGTAATTCTTCAGGACCAAAAAAAAGGGTCATCTAATCTACACAATGCTTGGAACCTTAAGTGTAGAGCATGTGATCCAAGCTGTGGTGTATCCTTATTAACACACCATTAGAACCTGATTAGGCAGACCTTTAGAACCTAATAAGGCCAACCCAATTAGGGTTATGTGTATGTCTATTGAGGGCATTTAGAGATTCTGTGCGCGAGTGAACGTTACTGTGTGTGTGAGAAAGAGAGAAAGACACACAGACATAGCCTTCGAGAGTGACCCAATGTGAGTTTTTAGTGAGATAGCGGTAGAATGACACATAGTGACAAAAGTGGCAGAGAATATGTGTATGTGAGATGTCAGCAGAGAAAGTGTGTGTGTGTGTGTGTGTGTGTGCATGGAAGAGAGATAGCTGC
>NW_028246483.1:0-32050 GCF_964263255.1 Lissotriton vulgaris
CAATCTCAACTCTCTTCTTCGCTGGGAGGAGTAGCTGGCAGAGATGGGAATCAATCTGAAATCCTAAAAACTCTATTGACTGCGTCGGAGTCATAGTCGACTTCTTTGAGTTCACAATGAACCCCAGACTCTGCAAAAGGCTGATCGCCCAGTCGAGATGGGTCACTACTAGTTGTGGGCAACGTGCCATGATGATGATGTCATCTAAATAGATGATTTGACAAACTCCGCGAGCTCTCAATGACTCTACCACTGGGCGAAAGAGTTTTGTGAAGCACCATGGTGCCGATGAAAGATCGAAAGGGGAGAACCTTGTATTTGTAGAAAACTCCTTGCCAGCTTAACTGTAGGAAGCGCTGATGTGGCGTGAAGATGTGGACGGACAAGTATGCGTCCTTCAGGCCCAAACGGACCATCCAATCCCCTTCTTGGAGAAGATTGTGAAGAAGATGGATACCCTTCATCTTGAAATAACGAACAACTACACATCCATCGAAGTCCTTGAGGTTTAATACAAGTCTGGATCCACCCCTATCTTCTCCAATAAGAAGATAGTGCTGATAAACTCTCTGGGGTGAGGGTCTGTGACTACTATGGCCCCTTTCATCAGCAGAGATAGTAGCGGAGATGAAGTCCTGCTCTTGCCGGTAAAAAGACATCTGAGGATGAGAACTCTGGCTGGGGGAGCCCCCTGAGAACCCATATTACATGTAAAGGGGTCCCAGTTGAAAAAACTCCTTGAACACAGAGACAAGATTTCAAAGGAAAGAAAAAACTTTTAACACTCTATCGTTTGAGTGATGTTTTGATATCACATACTCAGTTGTAGATCAGTTACATATACATTTATCAAAATAGTAGACTTATTCTTGGTGCCCAAAGAGGGAAGGGCGTGGGAAAGAGGGACAGGTAAAGGCGGTAGAGTGTTGGTGAGGGTGGTGTGGATATAGAAAAGTTTCAAAAGAAATCACAAGTGGTCACATATACATTTGGAAAATGATACCACAGGGGCACATTCACATTGCCATTCAAGTATTTCTCTACAATTATGTATTCCTATCCCAATACATTTAACACAGCCAAAAATGATCTGTTGCTGGTGGGTAGGACAGACAGATGGTATGTTGACGTTTCGACCCCAGTAATGTAGGCTGATTCATACCCTACTGCGGGGTCTTCATCAGGACAAGTGGGGGCGGGATTCCGGGGAAGTGAGGGAGGGCACCTATAAGTAAAAACATAGTAATCAAATGGAGAATACCATGTACGGTTACTTGGAGAGGCTTTGTATATTCGCAAAACATTACCTATAGGGCCACACTGGATTGAGTGGCACCGTCTAGGACGAATAGTGGGCCCGAAGGCTCCGGGTATCGGGGAGAGCTTCAACCTAAAAGAATTAGGTTACTGTCAGAAAGGTGGACATTCATCGAAGTAGTACCACACATCTTTTAACCTAATTTTTCAAAAGCGTGCTTAAGTAAACAAGCATCAAAGATTACCCAGCCGGGTTAAAACGGGGGAATAGTTATTACATACTAGAGGATATCACAACCATGTCGCATCAAGATATACCAAACTATATAAGCCCAAGTTCCAGTCGGATATACACAGTGTTATAAAGTTTCCGTCATCTGTGACAAAGATGTAAATTGGTGGCACGATATCGGCCCTGTTTAAATCATCATATTATATAAAGCAATTATTCTCTTAAGGCACTCTTGATCTTAGCCAAAAACCATACTAAGTCCTTGTATCCAAAGTGGACAGTTACCCGAGGGTTCACAGTCGGACGACAATTCTTCATACGTCGATGTATTGGATAGTAAATCACATATTCAAATCTGTATTATTCATCCATGTGAGAGGAAAGAGGGGTTCAGTCAGAAGGTCCTTGAACCTAACCTTATGTCCTACATATCCATTCTCTTTATTAGACGGTCTAATCATGTAAAGGAAACTCACCGCGAGCGTGGCGGAGGTACATCTCTGCCAGATCCGAGCTCCAATCTACAATAAATAGAAAACCGGATGCTGAGTAAGATACTCGTGATTGCGCCTACTATTGGAAAAGTGTGCAGTAACCAAAAAACGCCCGGTCTGTCTGCCGCAAAACACTCACCACGGACAAATCGGCTGTTACATCTCACGCGCCACTCGTCCAGAGTGAGTGCGAGCAGGACATTCAATACCATTTAAAGGGGAAAGATGGCATCGGCGCGTGTGCTTGCAGCAGCTAGATGACTGCTGCTCACGTAGCCAATGTCCGTACATGGAAAAACCATAGAAGAAAGACTCGTACGTTGCGGTAGAGGCCGGTTAAAACTAAGCTCTCAGGAATATTCAACTGTATTCGAGAAAGCCTATTTATAACATTGGGATTCCTTATAAAAGGGAGGGTTGTCTTGGCTGGCAATGTAAGATATACATAGCACTTCGCTGTAGCGGAAACAAAATATTCCTGCATTTAAATCACATTGTTGGTAATGGACAGGTGGTAGCGATTCACAATAACTCCCGTTTGTAACATTTGGATTACTTCTACAAGGGAGGCTTAAGGTGTTTGTAACAATTGAATTACTTCTACAAGGGAGGCTTGCTGTGGTTGGCAATTTTAAGATGCACATAACACCTCACTATAGGAAACACAAAGAAATATTCCAACAGTACAGTTCATTATTCGTAATACACAAATGCTAGCAATTAAAATCACATTGTTGCTTTGTTCATCTGTAAATGACCTGTAGGGGGACAAAATTATTTTGGAAAAAACAGCCAAACAGGTACACACATAGTATTTACATCATAGACACTTTTCATCTTAGAAGTACCTTAATTTTTAACGCAAACAGGCTAATTGGGCATAGCTTGTATCTTGTTCATTGAGCCCATGCTGGATCGTGTCCAGACGGGTCATCCATTTGCTTTCTCTTACATTAAGGACAGAGCCAATGTTACCACCCCTAGGGCCCAGGGAGACTTTTTCAAGGACCACCCATTGTAATTCTTCAACTGTATGGCCGGAACTTCTGTAATGGTCCACTAAACGTGCCCCCACAACCTCGCATCTAATCCTACTCTGGTGCTGGAGAATGCGTGCTTTTATCTTTTGCTGTGTTTGTCCTATATAGGCAAAACCACACGGGCACGTGATACAATAAATGACACAATTTGTGTTGCAATTTGTAAACGTTTTGAGATCTATGTTATGATGATTATAATTGAACTGTTTGGTTTGTATACACATTGGGCAAGCCTTACAGTTACCACAGCTGTAGTTGCCAATCGTTACCGGTAGATTCCACATAGTTTGTATGGACGGTGGTTCAGGGGTTTCTAAGAAAGAACACACCACATGGTCCTTTATACTCTTGGATTTCTTAAAAGAGTGCATGGGCAACTGGGGCTGGCTGTCCAATATCATCGGCTATCAATGGCCAATGTTTATTTATGATTTTGCGTATGTTGTTGCTTTGCGTACAGTATGTAATTACACAGATCATCCTCTCCATACTTTCATCTTTTCTGGACTGTGGTGTGAGAAGTTCCTCACGCGGGCTATACCATGCCTGTTTTTGGGCTCTCTTGACAAGTCTCCGTGGATAACCTCTTTCTAAGAGTCTAGAGCTAAGATCTTCTGATTCTGAGAAGTAGTCGTCTTTCTTGGTCCAGTTGCGCCGTATCCGAAAGGAATTGACCAACTGGTAAGTTGTTTCTCATGCCTCTTGGGTGATGGCTATTGTACAATAACAATGAATTACGTTCTGCAGGTTTACGGTACAATGTGGTTGACAACTTATTATCCTCATGAAAAATGGTGATATCTAGAAAGTCTACTTTCTCACAGTTGGATTGGATTGTGAATTGGATATCTTGGCTCTGCTGATTCAACTATTGATGGAATAGGTCCAGGTCTCCTTTAGTACCAGTCCATAGCATCAGAACATCATCGATGTAGCGCCGCCACATCGTGACGTGATCTTGGTAGGGATTAGTCTGACTTAAAACATGTTTCTGTTCATACTCGGCCATGTAAATAATGTCCAGGTCCGGCGCAAAGGCTGCCCCCATTGCAACGCCCTTGGTTTGAAGGTAGAACTTTCCTTGAAATATGAAGAAATTCTTCCTCATGGCGATAGTCAGTAGTGCAATAATAAACTCTGTTGGTACAGCCATGGGTGGTGTACGACCATCAAGTACTTTTTCCACAACCTTAAGTGCTTCTGTCTGTGGGATGCTTGTGTAGAGCGACACTATGTTGCATGTCACCAACAGTTGTGTGAAAAATAAATACAAACTTGGTGAACATTATCTGCGCAATCTTGCCCCTTTCCAAGCCCATTCGTGCGCGTAAGCGGCAGCCATTTTGAGCACCATGGCCTCCCTGCCCCTCGCTGATAGCCAGCGCGTCTCTCTCTCTCTCTCTTAACCTTGCAAGCATTCCCCCGCACGCTGACAACCCCCGCTCTCTCATGCCTTGGGTCATAAACCCCTCTTCAGCGCAGCTTCACCACGGAATCCCATCCTGTTCCCAGCGCGACACCTCCCCTCATTCCTTTCATGGCCTCAGATCCTTCTGATGCAAACCCCCTTTTTCCTGTGTCCCCGTTTGTCTTCCTTGTTCCCAGGCCGCCACCTGGCTCTGCGGATACTGTTTATTACCCCGTACAGTAAGAAGCTTCCCCTCTCCATCAAAAGACCCCCGAACCGATCAAAGCCCCCACCCCATGAGATCCGACCAAACCCCATGCATTCCGTGAATCGGCGGAATGCCCTGCTGTGCGACAACCATCACCTGTTGTGACCGGGGTGGGGAATCCAACTGTAAATGTATGTGGGAACGGGCCTGAAGGGGAGATTCTGAGGATGTTCTTTCAAGCATCAAAGTATTACGAGAATGTGTTATGTGCAATAAAGGTCGTAAACCCTAGTATAAGAGGCCAGGCCTCAGAGATGTGGTTAGAGCACCTCGTGACGATACTTGCTGTCTGAATTGATGTGTTCTCCTCCGGAGAGAATAAAATCCTCGTTTCCTGCCTTCCAGTCTCCAGCGCCTGCTTCTTCATTGATTAATCTTGGTGGGTCATAGAGGCGATACCGCCGGGCAACATAAAAGGGTCTTTGGTTACCGGTTGTCTTTGGAACCCTTTTTAACAATTGGCGTCCCAAACGTGGGGCCCATCAGCGACTCGTGGATCCAGTGGGAGAGGTCCCGACGACAGAGTGAACGACTGCAACGATCGGAAGGTACCCTGTCCGATAGACCCTCGTCTGACAGCCGATCATCCGAACTTCACTGGTTCCGAACAGACCTCTCTCGAGTGATCTGCGGTCCTGACTGGGAACCATCAGGAGTGCCACGAGAAGTACGAAGAGAAGAGGACGATCGGGCGCTGGATTCGGAAGACGAGAAACTGTCCATGCGGTCCGGGTAAGGTCATGTAAACACGACGAATTGCGAAAGTAATAGATAATTGAAAGTAATTGATAATTGTTGAGAAAATACTAGTATTACTTTTTGTTAATTTATTGGAGATTCACTGTCTACAAACGGAGAAACAACAGGCTCTCCCTTTATAAACAGCGAAGGATAGGTACGCACCCGTCGGACCTATTTTCCCCCTCCCCATTGAACAATTGCCCCCCCCCCCCATTGATTAACTGTTATAGATTGTTTTCTGGAGATTCTCTGTCTACAAACAGGGAAGATTAGGTCCCCTCTTTGCAGATAGTGAAAGGGTAGGTGACGCGAACCTTTGCGAGCCTACTTATTCTCCCCATTGACCATATTGATTTTTTATTTTTGACCTAACATTGATTAACTGTTATAGATTGTTTTCTGGAGATTCTCTGTCTGAAAACAGGGAAGATTAGGTCCCCTCTTTGCAGATAGTGAAAGGGTAGGTGACGCAAACCTTTGCGAGCCTACTTATTCTTCCCATTGACCATATTGATTTTTTATTTTTGACCTAACATTGATCGCTCAGAATTGGTTCATGAGGTATTCACTACGTGCAAACAACGTAGAATAGAAATATTCTGTCTAGTCTTTGCGCGCAGTGATAAGATAGGTAGTGCTGACTATTATCCCATTGTGATCCGTCATGCCTGTCTTCTCCCCACTGGTTAGTAGCCTGTTTAGCCCGGACCGCTTATTAGAGGTGAACCATCCGGCTCCGCTGGAAGGCACCCCTAATAAGGACATGTTCATGAAGCATGGATTAATTGCTATAGCCTATAGTGAGCTGTGGCATAAATATACGAAAAGGGATCGAGAAAGACAGTGGCCACTGAGAGGATCCTTTGATCTCGACAAAATAGAAACAGTAGAAATAGCCCTTCGTAGGAATGAAACAACACCTATTATGCTCGATAGTCTCGGCATGTGGCGCAAAGAAGTCGCACGACGAAGGGAAGGCGACGAATTCGGAGAAGGTGAAGGGACGCGACGGACAACCCTCCAAACGTCTAGTAGGCAAAGGGAAGGGCCAGCGATGGCACAGCCCCGAGGAGTAGACATGACAAGCGAACGGTGTAAAGGGATGTGCCGACAAGCCAACCCCGGAACACAACGACCCGAAGGTAATCCCCCGACATTACGCACAGGACGGACAGATTTGAAACAAAACCAATGTGCTTTCTGTAAATGTCTCGGGCACTGGAAAGCCCAATGTCCGACTTTGCAGAGCATAGGTAGGAATGGAGGGTCGACAGAAAGGACAGGCCGGCAGAAAGGGAAAAGGCACGAAATAAAAACAAATCAGACTAGTACGGACAGAACAGACAGGACCACCCCGTTTGATTATGCTCGATGGCACAGATTTCGTCAGACCAATTCTAACGACATGTTAGAGTTCTGGGACTGATTGCTCTCTGTTGCTCCCCCACTCTGAAAAACAAACACAACTGCAGGTCAGTGTAAACAACCCCCCGTTGGAGAAAAGACTCAAGAAAGCCAAGCGTCTATTATATAACTTAGGATTTAATTACGGTAAAACACACAACCACCAGTAAATAGAATAACTAGTAGAACTCTCTAAAAAGCAAACTTGACTAATAGGAAAAATACAAAACATATTATGCTCACTCCGGAAGTCCTCCAATGTAACAGTTCGATGGTCCCGCCCATCCGAAACACATAGCACGTGTGGGGCGGGGCCTGCCAGCAACCATGGGCCAAAAAGAGATCGCTGGCGAGAAGGTCCTGGAGGCTCCACCAAGCAGGCAATGAAATGGTCTTTCCATACTACCCTTCCAGGGATGGCGTCCCCCGGGCCGCGAGTAGGGAGGGGGCGGCTGTAAATGACCCCCTCCCTCGTATCTCCTGGTCCGGCCATCACGAATTCCTCCATCGAACGGATGCAGGGTGGGCAGGGAGGAAGAGGCGACGCGGGCGAGCCTCTTCCACCTCCACAGGTAGGAGGCTTCCCTGCCCTGGCCCGACGCCGATGTCCTCCAGCCGGGCGACGGCCATATTTCCTCAGCACAGGACATACAAGACCCGGCTGGTATACTTGCATAGTACAGGACACACAATGTCCGACGGGCATATTTACGGAGCACCGGACGTACAGTGGTCCCCCAAGAGTCGGAATCAGGGGTGTAGGGTGGTCATCATGTGCGCCCCTGATTCAAAGGGACGGCGTAGGATGCGCCGGGAGAGGAAGGCGGCACGGACAAGCCTCCCTCACCTCCCCAGATGAAGGCTCCACTGCTGCACCCAGGCGCCCCGAACCAAAATGTCTTGCTCCAACAACATGATGTTCTGTTTTTCATTACCATAAGAAGTTTCTTCCACTCCTGATGGATACGGCAAAGGTGGCTGCCACAGGGTCTCAAAATGGCGTCTGGGCCCTCGAAAGGCGGGTCTAGGCCGCTGGAGTAACTTTGTCCGAAATTACAACTCGGGCACTTGCCCACCTGGGCGCAAGCCCCCACCATCGACAAACATCCCCTCGACTTTGAAGATTCTACCAAAGTCCCAAGAGCCCTCGGCCCCTTCAGGCTTCCGGTGAGGAACAGCTGCATTGATCACTAATGAAATAACCACGGCTTAGCAACAAGATGGCGGTGCTCTCGTGTCTGCATCAGCTCCCGTCTGAACCACCCAGGAACATTATGGGCTAACGAACTCGAGTAAGTTCCGGCTGAACATCAACATGACCCGGTAAGAGAGACTCTATCCCCTCCCTCTCTTGATTGACGGTCCACACCACCAGCCCCTCTGTTAGCACAGTTTTCTTTTGAACTGCCGAAAGGGACTCTGGTCCAACCGCCAATTGTCGGGGATATTTTGCCCTTGATGCTACTTCCGGACTAAACCGGCCTCGCCCAAAATGGCGCTGGTATCAATGGAAACTAACGGATGCCTCGTGGTGTTCCTTAGCTAATGAAACTTGATGTACTAAGATATATATATATATACGAACCATTGCGCACTCGATGTTAAAGGGAGGAGGGTTCACTTGGCGAACATTTAAGAAGGGTTCCGTAAAATGTTGATTTCAATGAACAATTTATTTTTGATATTTGTTGTAACTGATACATAACGTCGCTTATGATGCACACCCGCGGTTTACATCTAGGAAATGTGATTACGATGAGCTTGACTGTGTTTCCATTTATGAACTGAAATGCCCCTGATTCCTTCGTCACGCAATGAAATGTTTTTTGGTTACTTGCAAATAATTAATTAGACCATTTTTACATGTTCTTGTGCTACAAAATAACCCCCTACTGTATGTGCTTCCATCGACGACATGTCAGGCCAAAATATGAATTTCGCTCTCACATTTTACGTACTGAATAATTCTACAAATAAAGGTCTTAAAAAACTATGGATAGGCATCGCGTACTTTTGTAAATGCGGGTATCGGTGGGAGGGTTTTTCTGTGCGCAACTGTTCTGCTCTTTTTAAGGTTATCCGAGAAATGGTTGTTCGGCCCTGGGTTGATGGTCGAATCAAAGGTATGATACGCTGCCTCCAAGATATGCGACTAAGCTCAGGAACTGACGTATGAAGAAGGACCTCGACTTCTGAGAATGGGTAAAGTAAAACGGTGTGATTGATAAAATGTTATAAAGATATGGTGGTCGAAGGTACTAAGGTACAGGGTTGAACGAAGAACTGATATGCCTTAGAACATCACAGCTTTGGGAATGATTTAGGGATCCCGATGGCCGGATACATCTACAAAACCGGGTACCTCACGCGAGGCACCTCTGATTCCTTTTTTAGCGTTTTCACTACACACGATCCTTAATGCCATCCTCGAACCTCCCCATGAACAACCTATCACATTGCCTGCCCCCATGACTTTAGGAAACCAAAACCCTAAGGGATTATATCCCGAAGAGATAAGTACGAGTATGTGGTAAGTAAAGGACTTTCGTGCCCATACATTTGATGTGTTCGAATGTTGTCCCCCTACCCCCCCCTTTTCCCCCCCCCCTTTTTTCCCTCTGCAGGTTACATTAGAATCCCGATTAGAGTATCATAAGGGATCTGGAACCACGTCACGCCCGATGCATGAAGACGGACTAGCGCTGCAAAACGGCACAACAAGGACGCTCTACCCAATGCATGACCTTTTTACCTGATCTAATGCTCTTCTGTCCCAAAACTGCATGCTTTCTACATCCTAACACAGACCCGAAACGTCTAAACGTTAGGTAACGCACTGAATAGCCCAAACAATACACGGTCATTCCCCATGTCACACGTGTACTGTTTGGCCTATTGTCTCTCTCTCTTACTCTCTCTCTCTCTCTCTCTCTCTCCCTCTCTCACTCACTCTTCCACCCCTCCACACTTTCCCTCTTCCTAGCAACTGGCACCTAATTGGCGAACCTGGTGCACCTCCTGATTGGCCCCAAATACCACAAGTATTTGCCCAAATTTGTCCTAAGCAAAATTGTATCGGTACCACGTTACTACCTCTCCTTTTCTACTAAAATATGGATGAAATTTAAATTGGCCGATAGGAAAGGGACAGGTAAGACGACTAAGGTTCCCTAAATTTGACCCACTCGCAGGGAACTATTTGTCAGTGGCTTCTATGGTAAAATGTGTCTGTGGTAATGCGACCATCCCCATTGAAAATTGTCCCCGTACCCCAAGCTGTAAGAAATGATCGAGACACCCCCATCTACCCAAAATGCCCCCAGTTTGGTATCAGCTGCCCTGAACGAGAACTTGAAAAAACGCCCCTTGCTCCGATTCACTGCGTTCCTAATCGTTTTTCAGAAGATCCCACCTTCCCCGAGGATAAGTTTAATGATTATCGCAAACCATCCCCCGAGTTTTTGTAGTAACCAGGTTGCGAGGATTTATATAGAAAATTAGAAAGATGTATGCAAAGTTAAAAATTAGATCGAAAATCGAAAGACCTTGTTTCTGTAAGCCTTGCTGAAAATAAGATGTTTTGATGTAATGAAGACATGTTTAGCCTATGTTCATCCCTCAGAAGGACGCCTATCAGACTATGGTGAATAGCACGTTGCACTTTTTGTAAAAATACAAGGCCCTGAAGACCAGCCTAGCCTTGCAAGACTCGTACTAGGGAAATGGGTCTCTGCCAGAAGAACTGACATCCACTATAATAGACATATGACAAATGAACGTAATAATCATCAAAGCGCCAAAGAATTAGCCAACAAAAGGAAGTTGTAAGGAGTCCAGCAAACCCATCATCAATTGTTTACACGTTAGCCGCAAAAATCTCAAATGTAGCGAGTGCTTACCCCAGTTGCTTGGTGTTGGGAGAGAAAATAGATTTATGTAATTACCTTTTTTCTGCAAAATCTCTAAAGACTGTCTTTTCAACACTCATTTAAGGGTATCACTGTCGGAGGAGAAAGAGACCGGATGTGGGAGCACGCGGCCTGACTACGGATTGTGGAACATCAGCGACGGAGGCCGAGGCGAGACCACAGCAGTAAGGAGACGCCGGACGGGGCACTGTTTCAGACAAAGCTAAGGAAAGGGCTGACCTGAAGCCCCTGCTATATGATCAACGTGTGCCAAAAGCCCCCGCTCCCTGAACATGGTTACGGACTCGCCTGTCGCAAACTCTCCGCCTCCCCCTGATCTGTCCCCGACTTGGCCTTGCTCCATCCCCTCCTCCTCCGACCTACCATAAGGACTGTTCACACCCGCACCTTTCCACCCGAACTCCCAAGTTCCTCCAAATCCTACTGAGCTACCCAGAGAAGAGTACTCCCTGCGTCAGAAGGGAGGGAGCTCCGACTAAGTAGACCACGAACTATGTTAATCTTAGAACGGTGACCTAGAACTCCACCAAGGGTCGCCTCCAAAGAAAAGATGAACGAAGTATGTGGTTCTACCCGCTGCTGAACGCCTCGAAGATGATGGAAGCAACAGGAAATGCCCACCACAGAGACTCAAGAAACAAACAGATCTCACAATTCAGGAACAATCGCATTTTTTTATTGCAAATCTATGCTCTGCGTTACAAAAGAAAGTGCACCTGTTCCAAAACCGTAACGCATTTCTCCTATGAGGTCTGGCGAAACCAAACAAAATGTACCCCTGCCCGCAGACCTCCAACGACTCAATCCACATGAACATTCCTGTTGACAGACCGAATTGTAATCCAGGTGCTTAACAGTGCCAACAGAAGACGACAAAAGACAACGAGAACTCTGATATTTTTGCTATCTCTCCTTTCTCTCCCAAGCACCATCGGACTAACTATGCACCCGCCGAATGCAAAGAGGACTTACTTGTATGATAACTTACCAGTTCTTATTCCAAATGACTATAAGCATCTATGATCTGTACCCAACGCCCTCGCTACGTAATTCTAGTCTGATATTGCATTACGATGACTTTTTCTGCAACCAACTTAACGATGAACCCGCCTACTAGATGATGAGATTTTTCAATATGATGTTTATAGTGTGATGTTTATGTACAGTTCTTTTGCCTAAGTCCCCTTCTCCCTTACTTATGATCACTGCATATAGGTATAGATAGGAAATAGGCCAGCAAGATGTCTTGGAAATGTTAAAGGGAGGACTGTGAAAAATAAATACAAACTTGGTGAACATTATCTGCGCCATCTTGCCCCTTTCCAAGCCCATTCGTGCGCGTAAGCGGCAGCCATTTTGAGCACCATGGCCTCCCTGCCCCTCGCTGATAGCCAGCGCGTCTCTCTCTCTCTCTCTTAACCTTGCAAGCATTCCCCCGCACGCTGACAACCCCCGCTCTCTCATGCCTTGGGTCATAAACCCCTCTTCAGCGCAGCTTCACCACGGAATCCCATCCTGTTCCCAGCGCGACACCTCCCCTCATTCCTTTCATGACCTCAGATCCTTCTGATGCAAACCCCCTTTTTCCTGTGTCCCCGTTTGTCTTCCTT
Organism: Lissotriton vulgaris; assembly: GCF_964263255.1. Lineage (NCBI taxonomy): Eukaryota > Metazoa > Chordata > Amphibia > Caudata > Salamandridae > Lissotriton > Lissotriton vulgaris. The sequence goes on from NW_028246483.1 coordinate 12,384, forward strand.
GTTCCCAGGCCGCCACCTGGCTCTGCGGATACTGTTTATTACCCCGTACAGTAAGAAGCTTCCCCTCTCCATCAAAAGACCCCCGAACCGATCAAAGCCCCCACCCCATGAGATCCGACCAAACCCCATGCATTCCGTGAATCGGCGGAATGCCCTGCTGTGCGACAACCATCACCTGTTGTGACCGGGGTGGGGAATCCAACTGTAAATGTATGTGGGAACGGGCCTGAAGGGGAGATTCTGAGGATGTTCTTTCAAGCATCAAAGTATTACGAGAATGTGTTATGTGCAATAAAGGTCGTAAACCCTAGTATAAGAGGCCAGGCCTCAGAGATGTGGTTAGAGCACCTCGTGACGATACTTGCTGTCTGAATTGATGTGTTCTCCTCCGGAGAGAATAAAATCCTCGTTTCCTGCCTTCCAGTCTCCAGCGCCTGCTTCTTCATTGATTAATCTTGGTGGGTCATAGAGGCGATACCGCCGGGCAACATAAAAGGGTCTTTGGTTACCGGTTGTCTTTGGAACCCTTTTTAACAGTTGTTTTTCGGTATCAAATTCCATGCCATCCACAAGATTAATAGTTTGCATCGTATCCCTTAGATATGTTGTTGTACACTCAGCTATAGGTTTCAAAAAAACATCTATGTATCTGCATAGGGGCTCCAGGATCGATCCACAACCGGATACAATCGGGCGTCCTGGGGGTTCTTGCATATTCTTATGTATTTTTGGAAGGGTATATATTGTCGGTAACCTCGGGTCACTCTGGTTAAGGTATTTAAATTCCAGTTCACTCACAAACCCCTGAGAACCCAAGCATCATGTGAGATTGTGCACCATACGTGCAGAAAGGACTGTATCCTGCCCCCCAACATTACTACTGAACATAGGATCAGTCTCACCTCTGTTTCCAGCATCCTGGTTTCCATCCTGGTTTCCTCTGTATCTGCCCTTCCGAAAGCGATTTCTGGAGCTCCGAGTTGGGTAAAAGCTGGAATTGCTGTTGTTGGTGTCCTGGTAGTCCCCACGTTGCTGGTGGTATTGACTGCTAGGGGAGCCCTGATTCTAAACCTCGGCCGAACAATCGCCCTATTTATCAACCGTCCCTGACAAAAAAACGGTTGGAAGTCTTAAGGATCCCTGTGCCTTATCCAGCCCGATGAATGTAGTGACAAACTTGGTCAGCTCCTTGAGGAAGGGCTGACCAAATGGAGGGCCCTGAGCTAAGGGACCAGATTCTGAGGAAAAAAGTTCAGCCAACTTAGGGTCCAGCATCAGCAGAATAGGGCGCCCATCTTCTCTCGCTGAACATTGTGCAAGTTCCGTTTTCTAACTGGCAAACCGCCCATACAGCCCACCCAATTAGCTCCTCAGGATCGATAGCCATAGCGACTCCTTAAAGCCCAACTCCAAAATCTTGGTCACAGGATCCGTCACTAGGCATGAGCGAATTTTGCGGATCTCGCGTTCGCGAATTTTGCGGATTTGCGGATTCGCAATCCGCAAAATCCGCGAATTCCCGCGAATTTGCGGATTTTTTTTTTTTGTGTTTGCCCGTGTTTCTGCCAGTTCGCGAGGGTTTTGTACACTTTCGCAAATTGCGAACTTACCTGTCGGGTCGCAAGTTTCGCGAACTTGTTGTTTCTACGTGTCCAGCCTGTTTGGGACACTCTTCTTCATCACTGCCACTCTCTGTCACCACTGCCACTCTCTGACTACTCATGCCACCCTCTGGCCCACCCATGCCACCCTCTGTTTCATCACCACACCCTCTGGTTGTCCAGTGTACATTATTTTCGGCAAAGCAAAGCACACCTTCCCTGCCTCAAGTGACCTGAATTAATTTGGGGCTGATTAATGTGTCACAGAATATTTTTTTAGCTGGCACCTGCTTCCTTAGTGCACCCTGATTAGTGATCTTTTGCACTTGCTAAGTGCTTTCATTGTTGCAAAATTAGTTACAACACCTGCCCTGCCCCAACTGACAATAATGAATTAGGGGCTGATTAATGGATTTTAACTTCCAGCCTGGCTCCTGCTTGTCTCCCTTAGCTGTAATTCAGGACCTTTGTGGCATATGTGTAACTATTCTGAGGTTCAGAGCAGGGTCACATAATAGTTTCAACTGGCAACTGAACTCTGGAGGGGCCCCTCAGGAAGCACTACAGGAAATGGCTACTAATGATGAGCCTGAACTTTTGAACCTGGTAAGTAGTTACTTTCAGTTTTGCTAAGATCGTATTTCTGCAATTTTGCACTTATTCGCGGGGCGCGAACTCACGCGAACTCACGCGAACAGTGCGAGCAGTGCGAGCAAAATCCGCTGCTCGCGGATTTGCGGATTTTGCGGGAGATTCGCAAATCTCGCGGATTGCGGATTTCCCGAAAATCCGCAAAATCCGCGAGCGGAACGGATTTTCCGCCCACCCCTACCCGTCACATCTAGAAGTTTGTCTTTGAATGATCGCCATGCCCAGTCTATGTCCTTCTTCAGATCTTTAGAATACTTTTTTAAATATGTCATCATAGAGGCATTCACCTCTGGAGTCTCTGCCACCTTACCCAGCCGTGCCCTGACATCCTTGTTGAACGCTTGTCGAAGGTGGGATTGGACATAATCTGTTACCACCTCCTAATGAGGTGGTAACCAAGCAATGGAGTTGTGGTGGACAATCTCTGTCGGTTCGAACGCGAGCAGTTTGGCCTGGGGAGGGATGTGTACGTGGTGCTCCTTTTTTGAGCTCTTAGAGCAAGGGTACTCATAGTACCGCCCGCGGGCCGCCAGCGGCCCGGCAAGCTTTCCTTGGTGGCCCGCGGACCTTGTAGACATCGTACATGTGGTTTTTTAGGTCTCCTGGCGTTGAACCGCGCAAAAGCGCGGTCTCGCCAGAGACCTATTGTGAGCGACTCTGCTTCCCAGGAGAGGGGACAGGAGCTGGCCGCGCGCTTCTCTGAGAGACGGAATACAGCGGGCCATGCGCACGCGAACGCGCGCGTTGCGGCCTTCTGCTGTCTCCTAGGAAGCTCCCACACCACACACGCATGCGCATACACACAGACACACACACACAGGCACCCATGCACGCACGCACGCACATACATACAGAGACACACCATCCCCACACATACACACACGAGCGCACACAGACACGAGTGCACCGAGCCCCCCTCCCGCCCGCCGTCGCACACATACATACACACACGAGCACACACACACGAGTGCACCGAGACACTCCCGCCAGCCCTTTTGAACTTACTGGGCCAATCTCGGGGGACTCCGCTCTCAGCACGCGGCAGGGGCAGGCACCGGGCATGTGCCTCGTGCCTCCTCCACAGAGTTGACGCTGCGGCTCTTGCCAGCTCCTTTCCCGGGGCTCCCTCTTAGCCAAGGGAGCCCCTCAACACTTGCGCAACCTCCTGCTGGCGGCCCCGCGGCTCTCCACCGCTCACAGGAGCCCCGGGCCGCGAGACGTATTTACTCTGCCTGCCTCCTCTTCCGGTCCGGACGCGGTACCGCCCCCGTCACAGGCGACCTTGCCTGACTTCCGGTGCGACCGCGGCGGGATTCCGGGGGCATTTTCTGCCACACAAACATTGTTTTTGTTAGGCACGGGGAGATTAAGTGATTTGCCCAGAATCACAGGATGTTTGGTGCTTGCTTAGTGCGATTATCATGAAATCTAAGGCTCATCAGCCCGGCACCGACCCCCACCATTCCTGGCCCATCCTCCCCAAATCTTACAGACAGAAGTCCTTTTCCAGAAATCTATGACACGTACAACAGCAGGTGTGTGCTGTATAAACAACATACAGCTTTTGTGGGCAGAGCCACTTCCTCCTAAAGACATTTAACTGTAACTCAGATGTCACATGCCTGAGCGTTTCATCTTTAGCATTGAAAAATGAGTATCACGCGCCATTTTGCTCTTTTGCAGTCCAATTGGTCGCACACTGCTTGTCCTATCAGCGTGTTGCCCCAAAGCATCGTGGTCTATGTAGTTAGCATCAGCGGGTACGCCTCTGCCAGGGTCTTGAGCAAAAAATCCAAATCGCGTTGGCCATCCCTGGACACGTGTTTCGAGGTTGTTGCCTCTCGTCAGCAGGGAGTAGGAATGTATGAAGGGGTGCTGCATAGGCTGCCAAAAAATATCTTCAGGTTCGGTACCACTCGTGGCACGCAGGTGCGTAACCCGGCTCGTCAGCCGCACCAGCTCCAAGGAGCTTGAATATAAGTTTAAGTCCAATTGGTCGCACACTGCTTGTCCTATCAGCGTGTTGCCCCAAAGCATCGTGGTCTATGTAGTTAGCATCAGCGGGTACGCCTCTGCCAGGGTCTTGAGCAAAAAATCCAAATCGCGTTGGCCATCCCTGGACACGTGTTTCGAGGTTGTTGCCTCTCGTCAGCAGGGAGTAGGAATGTATGAAGGGGTGCTGCATAGGCTGCCAAAAAATATCTTCAGGTTCGGTACCACTCGTGGCACGCAGGTGCGTAACCCGGCTCGTCAGCCGCACCAGCTCCAAGGAGCTTGAATATAAGTTTAAGTCCAATTGGTCGCACACTGCTTGTCCTATCAGCGTGTTGCCCCAAAGCATCGTGGTCTATGTAGTTAGCATCAGCGGGTACGCCTCTGCCAGGGTCTTGAGCAAAAAATCCAAATCGCGTTGGCCATCCCTGGACACGTGTTTCGAGGTTGTTGCCTCTCGTCAGCAGGGAGTAGGAATGTATGAAGGGGTGCTGCATAGGCTGCCAAAAAATATCTTCAGGTTCGGTACCACTCGTGGCACGCAGGTGCGTAACCCGGCTCGTCAGCCGCACCAGCTCCAAGGAGCTTGAATATAAGTTTAAGTCCAATTGGTCGCACACTGCTTGTCCTATCAGCGTGTTGCCCCAAAGCATCGTGGTCTATGTAGTTAGCATCAGCGGGTACGCCTCTGCCAGGGTCTTGAGCAAAAAATCCAAATCGCGTTGGCCATCCCTGGACACGTGTTTAGGCAGCCTATGCAGCACCCCTTCATACATTCCTACTCCCTGCTGACGAGAGGCAACAACCTCGAAACACGTGTCCAGGGATGGCCAACGCGACTTTGATTTTTTACTCAAGACCCTGGCAGAGGCGTACCCGCTGATGCTGACTACATGGACCACGGTGCTTTGGGGCAACACGCTGTTAGGACAAGCAGTGTGCGACCAATTGGATGGTAACTTATATTCAAGCTCCTTGGAGCTGGTGGGGCTGACGAGCCGGGTTACGCACCTGCGTGCCACGAGTGGTACCGAACCTGAAGACATTTTTTGGCAGCCTATGCAGCACCCCTTCATACATTCCTACTCCCTGCTGACGAGAGGCAACAACCTCGAAACACGTGTCCAGGGATGGCCAACGCGACTTTGATTTTTTACTCAAGACCCTGGCAGAGGCGTACCCGCTGATGCTGACTACATGGACCACGGTGCTTTGGGGCAACACGCTGTTAGGACAAGCAGTGTGCGACCAATTGGATGGTAACTTATATTCAAGCTCCTTGGAGCTGGTGGGGCTGACGAGCCGGGTTACGCACCTGCGTGCCACGAGTGGTACCGAACCTGAAGACATTTTTTGGCAGCCTATGCAGCACCCCTTCATACATTCCTACTCCCTGCTGACGAGAGGCAACAACCTCGAAACACGTGTCCAGGGATGGCCAACGCGACTTTGATTTTTTACTCAAGACCCTGGCAGAGGCGTACCCGCTGATGCTGACTACATGGACCACGGTGCTTTGGGGCAACACGCTGTTAGGACAAGCAGTGTGCGACCAATTGGATGGTAACTTATATTCAAGCTCCTTGGAGCTGGTGGGGCTGACGAGCCGGGTTACGCACCTGCGTGCCACGAGTGGTACCGAACCTGAAGACATTTTTTGGCAGCCTATGCAGCACCCCTTCATACATTCCTACTCCCTGCTGACGAGAGGCAACAACCTCGAAACACGTGTCCAGGGATGGCCAACGCGACTTTGATTTTTTACTCAAGACCCTGGCAGAGGCGTACCCGCTGATGCTGACTACATGGACCACGGTGCTTTGGGGCAACACGCTGTTAGGACAAGCAGTGTGCGACCAATTGGATGGTAACTTATATTCAAGCTCCTTGGAGCTGGTGGGGCTGACGAGCCGGGTTACGCACCTGCGTGCCACGAGTGGTACCGAACCTGAAGACATTTTTTGGCAGCCTATGCAGCACCCCTTCATACATTCCTACTCCCTGCTGACGAGAGGCAACAACCTCGAAACACGTGTCCAGGGATGGCCAACGCGACTTTGATTTTTTACTCAAGACCCTGGCAGAGGCGTACCCGCTGATGCTGACTACATGGACCACGGTGCTTTGGGGCAACACGCTGTTAGGACAAGCAGTGTGCGACCAATTGGATGGTAACTTATATTCAAGCTCCTTGGAGCTGGTGGGGCTGACGAGCCGGGTTACGCACCTGCGTGCCACGAGTGGTACCGAACCTGAAGACATTTTTTGGCAGCCTATGCAGCACCCCTTCATACATTCCTACTCCCTGCTGACGAGAGGCAACAACCTCGAAACACGTGTCCAGGGATGGCCAACGCGACTTTGATTTTTTACTCAAGACCCTGGCAGAGGCGTACCCGCTGATGCTGACTACATGGACCACGGTGCTTTGGGGCAACACGCTGTTAGGACAAGCAGTGTGCGACCAATTGGATGGTAACTTATATTCAAGCTCCTTGGAGCTGGTGGGGCTGACGAGCCGGGTTACGCACCTGCGTGCCACGAGTGGTACCGAACCTGAAGACATTTTTTGGCAGCCTATGCAGCACCCCTTCATACATTCCTACTCCCTGCTGACGAGAGGCAACAACCTCGAAACACGTGTCCAGGGATGGCCAACGCGACTTTGATTTTTTACTCAAGACCCTGGCAGAGGCGTACCCGCTGATGCTGACTACATGGACCACGGTGCTTTGGGGCAACACGCTGTTAGGACAAGCAGTGTGCGACCAATTGGATGGTAACTTATATTCAAGCTCCTTGGAGCTGGTGGGGCTGACGAGCCGGGTTACGCACCTGCGTGCCACGAGTGGTACCGAACCTGAAGACATTTTTTGGCAGCCTATGCAGCACCCCTTCATACATTCCTACTCCCTGCTGACGAGAGGCAACAACCTCGAAACACGTGTCCAGGGATGGCCAACGCGACTTTGATTTTTTACTCAAGACCCTGGCAGAGGCGTACCCGCTGATGCTGACTACATGGACCACGGTGCTTTGGGGCAACACGCTGTTAGGACAAGCAGTGTGCGACCAATTGGATGGTAACTTATATTCAAGCTCCTTGGAGCTGGTGGGGCTGACGAGCCGGGTTACGCACCTGCGTGCCACGAGTGGTACCGAACCTGAAGACATTTTTTGGCAGCCTATGCAGCACCCCTTCATACATTCCTACTCCCTGCTGACGAGAGGCAACAACCTCGAAACACGTGTCCAGGGATGGCCAACGCGACTTTGATTTTTTACTCAAGACCCTGGCAGAGGCGTACCCGCTGATGCTGACTACATGGACCACGGTGCTTTGGGGCAACACGCTGTTAGGACAAGCAGTGTGCGACCAATTGGATGGTACCATTTTGCTCTTTTGCAGTTCGACACAAAGGAATTGGGACGCTTTAAAAGAGCACCAGTTACATTAACAATGTCCTTCTTTTTTGTTTTTTGTTTTTTATTTCAAGGCACGGGTAGATTAAGTGCTTTGCCTTGAATAAAGGCTGCTGAGTAGATTCCAAGACAAGAATTTGGTTTTCCAGTTCGAAAGTTTCCGTTTAAGAGTCAATGGAACTCTGTGTAAGGTGTGTGTGTAGATAGATTCTGTTTTTTTTCTGAGACACACTACCCTGCTGTGATAATATTGCTGCATCATATCAAACTGTGCCATGGGGAGTTGGCAAAGGGACAGTGGGTTATACACACAGCCACGGCGTGGGGTTTAACAGTGACTGCAGCTTCATGCCTGGACGATGCCCGCCCTCACCCTTGGAGCACGCGGTGAGGTTTACGAGTCACACATCCTCTGTTGCTTGTTTTACAGCCCGGCCCTGCAGGGCTTTTCTTCCCGTTTACAATACGTGCTCCCTCCAGCACAAAGCAGGCCAGCGTGCGAGCACGCTGACCGCTGACCCGCAGGTTACACATTGGTGCTATAATTACACACCATCAAAGTGCGCTGCAGATGCTTTACATTTCCAGCTCAGTGGGGAACATCAAAGGGCAGCGGTGGGGGCCCTGAGGCCGGCTGTGAGGTAGCATCGGTGATGCCCGCGCAGGGGGTGGAAGAGCGCTGGGTGGCACTGTGGCGTAGCTCATCCGGCCCCTCAGAAGTGTGTGCCTACAATCTACATAATGACACTTTGTACGTGCAGCTCCTTGTCCCTTTCAGCAGGGCTCACTCTCTATCTCTCTCAACGATGTGGCAAAACGGCCAGAACTGCCGACTTTGGAGTTGGGAAACTAGGTTCGAGGCTGGCGTCCGCTCAACATCCTGTGATTCTGGGCAAACCACTTAATCTCCCCGTGCATACCAAAAAAGGAATGTGTCCTTGTGCAATGCATCTGGTGCTCTCATAAAGCGCTCCAATAAATACCTTCGGATCGAGTTTGCACTATATAAGAATGAACAAAATAAAATGAATGAGAAATAAGCAGGGCGAGGAATCGGCCTGGCCTTTTTTTCGCGTGTAATGCACAGGAAACATGCCTCAGTGTAGTGGGGTTGGCGCATTTGCATACGTTTGGATAACTTTTGTAGTCACACAGGCTAGTTAAAAACAAACATTGGCACAATCAATTGTCATGGCCTTTGGAACGAGAAAATATTCTCCCTAGCTTTATGACACTCCATCTCACTACCAAATGGGCTTCTATACTCCCTCCTCCCCATCCAGGAAGTAGTGACAGGCGTTGTGTTTCATTGCCAACCACCTCTAACCTCACCTCACAGCTAACCATTCACAAACAATGTTTATATACCAATTGCAAATAAAAATAAAAAATTAATGCAAAGCATTGTCATTTACAATGCCAGTAACTCAAACTTTAATGCTGCTAGACCTATTGCATTGTAAATGTTTTTTTTTTAAGTGTCAGCAAGCACAGGTTTGCAGCAGGGCAGACTCCGAGACACTCGGCTCTATGGGGGCCGGGCGATTCCAATGATAGTAAGAGTGGCGATGCAGGGGCGCTAAGAAGAGGTGAAATACAACAAAGCCTCATTAGCATGTAAATGGTCTTTTAAAGACCTGTGAAGTACTCTGGGGCCGGGAAGCTATCTCAGCCCGGGATACAACACACATGAGGGGGAAGAGGTGGTGGGTTTGCTGAAGCCATGTCAGTCCAATGGGCGTTGCGCGCCTTGGTCTGGGCTGGCGTGGGTGCACACATACAAGTGCAGGAATGCCAAAAATGATTCCTCAAACCGTGACCTGGGCTGCATAAATTTGCATGCCACGAACACCTCATTGAAATAGCTCACCCCAGAGAGCAAGCACGTGTACATGCGCATTCACAATTGTAGATTTTTATAATTTGAATAATGAGGTGCACAAAGCACAACACATTTTAGGTGGTCACAATTCAATTCATCATGAGAAGAAGGCAGCAGGAGCGTGCAGTGGGAGGCACACATACGTATCCAGGTGGCTAAATCAGGAATCTTGTGCAACGTCAGTGAGGCTGCTTTGCGTTATTGCTCCATCAGGGGAGGGCCTCAACCTAGAAATTAATGTTGCTGAACACTTGGTAAGATAACACACAGCCCTACTAATTATTTTCAATTAGTAGACGACGTTTCAATTTGTGTGATATTCGAATCGTATGTGCCAAGTATTTTTTTTTTTTTAATTGAGCCAAATTACGATTTTGACAGCACCGTTTTCACATGCCCACAATGTACATAGATATTGAAGGGGAATCCTAAATATCCCTGTACTTTTATGGTTCACAACCAAGCATGCCTCTCCCCAGGACCGTTGCTGCTTGAAGTGAAACAGGACATCTTGGTAAAAATCACCAGTGTTAAGAGATAACAGACAGGGCTACATGGGTTGGATTGGCAGACGAGGTGGATTATACTACACAGGTTTTGTGGGTCCCAGCCATTAATAAGTGGACGGTGACAAGAGGCAGGTTTAATAACCCGGTGGAACTTTGCCTGTCCAAAATGGCACTTGTGATTTCATTGTATCACCTTAAGAATTGCAATACTAGATCGTAGCACTATATAGATTTGTGATATGAGATCCATAGACTTTGTCGATCTTTAAGGATATTGAATATAGGCATTTTTTTATATATATATATATATATATATATATATATATATATATATATATATATATATATATATATAAATATATATATATATATATATATACATATATATATATATATATATAATTATATATATATATTCTGCTCACAACTTCTTTCACTCCGGTAAAAGAATGGACGGCACTCAGTGATTCGAATTACACCAATTCATTAGTTTTATTTAAATCAAAAACAGGACGTGTTTCGGCATAGCGCCTTTGTGTGCTGTTACTCACACAATATCAGAGCTTACATTTTTAAATAAAGTTACATGTTGACGTCACATCAGCTAGTTAATTGACACAAAGGACGGACTAATCGTAAGTTCCGCGGTGGCCATCTTGAAGTTACCTAAAACTTCGATTCATTCTGGCCAATTTGGACAAACGTAAAAATTATTATTAAGCCCTGGATGGGCAATTTTTAACCAAACATGATTGTGCTGGTAATACATAAATAAATGTATCCACATTATTTCATTTCATCAACTGATCAAATTGAATTACATCATCTAATTCATTAACACAAAGGACGGACTGTTTTTAAGTTTCACAGTTGCCATCTTGAAGTTACCTAAAACTTCAGTTAGTTCTGGTCATATTGGACAAACAAAACGTTTTTTGTTATTATCAAGCCCTGGATGGGCTACTTAACCAAACATAATTATGCTAGCGGTCCTTAAATATATGTGTCAACATTACTTGTTTCATCAACTGATCAGATGGAATTACATATATCTATTATATTCAGATGTCAACTTTCTGCAAGGAAGAGCATTATCATATAATTGTCATTCATTATAGGCTATGGGATGATGTCCACTGAAGAAAGAGATAAAAAACTTTACTGCTAGTCTATTGGCCTAAGTGCATGGCCAACTCCTCCCCAATGTTCAACCCATGTGGACTTTTGGTACGGAGATCTAGATATATATATTTTATATATATATATATATATAAATATATATACTACATTTGGGAGGAAAAGTTTTCCATGTGACAGTATTGCATTTTGAAGTGGTCTAGTTCTTGCTGCTCAGCCATAAGTAGAATGAATGTTAGTGGAATGTTGGTGTGCATGTGAATGGCGTGTTGGAATGCCTGTGTGTGAGCGGGAGGATCACTTAGAGTCGTGCTGAGCAGCAAGTGAGCTGCTACTGCTGGGGTCCCCCCATGATACTTACCATCTGATCAATAAAGCATTATACTTATGCTACACCTCGTCTATTCATCAATATTCATCTTATTACATATGGCGACGATCCGGAAGAACCTGCATGTGCTGTGTTGAAGGATGTTGAACTGAAAACGGAATTTAACTAAGGTGAAACAGCTAAAACGGAAACGAAAACGGAACTTTAAAAAGGTAAAGCAGCTGTTTTTTTGGGGGGGAGCCTGACACCTGGGGACCCCACCAGTGACCGTCACCGTCGCCTGCTGAAGTGTGTCAGGACTCAAGTTCAACTGTCAAGAGGTCGGGGGAAGACGATCCCCGCGTTTTGTCAATTTCTGCCTTTCAAGAAGTATTAAAAGAGATCGTCTAAACTTCAATTATTGGGTGATCTGCGTCAGTGATGTGATCAGTGATGTCAAATGAGATGCCATCAGTGATGTCATTTGAGATGTCATCAGTGATGTCATCAGTGATGTCACTGACCATGTCATGAATGATGTAATATGTGACATCATCAGCAGTGGATTGCGGGTGCTCGAAATATAGTTAGTACAACTAACTATATAGGAGCAATTTCAATGGTTTTTTAAATGCTAATTCCTAAATATATAAGGCCTGAAACCTATGGTTGTTTAAGTGAATTTGCAAGGTTTTTAAAATACTAATTCCTAACTATATGAGGCCTGAAACCTATGTTTTTTAAGTGAATTTGCAAGGTTTTTAAATGCTAATTCCTAATTATATAAGGCCTGAAACCTATGGTTTTTAAGTGAATTTGCAAGGTTTTTTAAATGCTAATTCCTAACTATATAAGGTTTTTTAAATGCTAATTCCTGAATATATCAGGCGTGAAACCTATATTTTTTTTCAATAAATTTAAAAGGTTTTGTAAATGCTAATTCTATTAGCGGATAATGTTTATATATGTTATTATCCTTCTGGGACCACCTGAGCAGCCATCTTGTTTCTCAGGAGAAGTGAGGCACAAGAGAGCACAAAACAAGAGTGGAAAACGCGAAAAGGGGGCAGGGTTGAGACCCCCTGACTCCCTAGCCCTTCTCAGGGGGTCCCAGAAGGACCACCAAGTGCAAAAAAAAATGTCTTCTTTTTTAAATCGCGGGGTACGCGCACGGTACGTGTACCGTACGCATACGGTGCGCGTACCCCGCAATTTGTTTGAATTTTTCTTTTCTTTTTTGCCCTTGGGGTCCTTTTGGGACCCCCTGAGAAGGGCTAGAGGGTTGGGGCTCTCTACCCTGTCTTCTTTTCGGGTTTTCCACTCTTGTTTTGGGCTCTCTTGTGCCTCAGTTCTCCTGAAAAACAAGATGGTGGCCAACACTTCCTGGTTTGGACAGTTTGGAATGTTGACAGTCGACTGCCAGCCAATCAGAAACTCGCTCGCGCACGTAAGGGTACGCGCACGTACGTGTACGTACGCGTACCGTACGCGTTCGGTGCGCGTACGGTGAGCGCATATAGATATATAATTTGCTCAAATTCAATTTTCTCAACAACAACTGGAGGGATTTTCACCAAATATAGAAAGGGCCCTACTGCATACCTGTCCCTACCATTTTGCCAAGTTTGGTGTAATTCCGTTCAGCCGTTCGCCATTTGAAAAATTTCCAATTCAATTTTCTCAAGAACTACTGGAGGGATTTTCACCAAACATAGCAAAGGCACATCTGCATACCAGGCCATACCATTTTGCCAAGTTTGGTGTAATTCCATTCGCCGTTCGGGCTGTAGCCGTGTCTAAAGGTCCATATGGAAATTAACATGTGGAAAACACGTTTTGGGACCCCCCTTTCGGCCCCCACTTGACGAATCCCCCCGAAACTTTCAGGGAAGGTGCGGAGCTGGTCAAAATTCTGGAAAATTACCCACAGATTCCTCAAACAGCGCCAAAGTTATTCCCAATAGAATGTTGAGCGCATATAGATATATAATTTGCTCAAATCAATTTTCTCAACAACTACTGGAGGGATTTTCACCAAATATAGAAAAGGCACTACTGCATACCTGTCCCTACCATTTTGCCAAGTTTGGTGTAATTCCGTTCAGCCGTTTGGGCTGCAGCCGTGTCTAAAGGTCCCATAGAAAATGCCATTTGAAAAATTTCAAATTCTATTTTCTCAAGAACTACTGGAGGGATTTACACCAAACATACAAAAGGCACTGTTGCATACCAGTCCCTACCATTTTGCCAAATCTGGTGTAATTCCGTTCAGCCGTTCGAGCTGTAGCCTTGTCAGAATGTCCCTATGGAAATTAACATGGGGAAAACACGTTTTGGGACCCCCCTTTTTTCTCGGCCCCAGCTTGACAAATCCCCCGGAAACTTTCAGGGAAGGAGCGGAGCGAAGCGAGGCAAATTTAAGGAACATTACAGGCAGATCCCTCAATCGGCGCCAAAGTTATTCCCAATAGAATGTTCGGAATTTCCTATGGTAACTAGGTCCTAACTATATATACCTACTGGCGATCGCCAGAAGGTAATACACACACATACATACACACACACACACACACTAACACGCATATATATATCAACAATGTAATAATGAAAACTAAACAAAACCTAATCATTAAAATTCCAAATAAGTGCATGTTGTTAGCTGCAATTTTTAAGAAAACAGTATGTTTGCATGCTAACTACCCTAAAATAAAGTCTGATAACTCGCTAAGATACAAACGCTCAGAGGCACATTAAGCCATGCTCAGAGATACGCACTCATACACACGCTTCCACGCTTTCATGCATACTCACACACAAACACTCGATGCCTCATCAGGGGTAGTAAGCACAATATAAATGCGATTTAATTTAAAAACTACACACACACAGAAACACTGTGACATAAAGGCACATAAAAACACAGTGATGCTGATACGCAAGCACAGTACCACACACACAACAGACACACACTCACAGACACACACACATGCTGAGAATGCATCAGAATGCTGTCTGATACGTTTATGGTCGCCAGCTCTCCGCAAAGGTTACTGTGCCCCATTTTTAGGTAATAATGCATGATTTATATAATATGTGCGTCACCAATGTCAAACACCTGTGTTACTTAAAAAAATATTATCTACGTTTGGGACAGTGATTGGAAAAAAAAACAGAACATGTCCTCATAAAAAAACAACAAAAGAAACTATGATATGATAACAATTCAAAGTAAGTCAGCTGTTTGAAGACGGAGCTTGTTTCAAGAAGCACAAAGTATGGTTCTGGAGTGACTCCATGCTACACACGGATAACTCAAGGCCTCCTACTCACCAACTAGCCCCACTCGGAGACTTGACTCCGTTCATTCTGAATGAATTAGACTGGCAGCAGGAACCCTACCTCACTGAGCATCATCTCACCGGGCAAAATTTAGCCACGCCCATCTGCCCCCCGTTTGGAGAGGTGTGAGTTCTATTGTCATGGCTACCAATGCTTTAAGTGGAAGGAGAGTAGTGCAGATACTCATACTCAGATGCCTGGACCCTACTGAGACGTGCAACTACTCTCCTGTTAAAAGTGCTGCACCCCTGCAGGGTAGTGCAGACACTCTGCCTTTCAGGTGGAAAACGCGCAGGTACTCAGTACACGCCCATTTAAAGCACCGACATTGGTTACACAACACTGAAAAGCACATAGGTCAAAGGTCAGTTGCACATAGGTTAAAGGCCAGTTCCAGCATCACTATTATCGTAATTACTCTTTTTGAAACCTCAAAAAAAACTTACCTGTTCTCGGTCACAGACCGTTGAGAAATATGTAGATTTTAGGCTGAAAGAAGGTTCCTGGAAGGTACGCCCGCACCACGGGGCTGCAGCGTCCCGCCTTACGCGGCGCCCATCACCGGACGCGGAGTTTGCCTTTTCTCTACAATGCTCTGTTTCGGGCCCCCTCCGTCCCTCCAGGTCTCTGCTGGTTTTCTCTGGCTTGCCGTAGTCTTACCAAAGGTTACGTCAACGGCAGGAACTTGTAAACACGGATGGCGCTGTTCCTACCAAATTGTTTTTTTTTTTTTTTTATACAGCTTTTTGTTTTTATACAGCGCGAACTTGGCCAAGCGCCTCAGGGCGCTTTACGTGGGCACCGCTTGTTTACATTTATTAGGCATGGGAAGATGAAGCCATTTGTTGGCCTCGTTGTACAGCATTTAAGCCTGTCGGTTGCAACCTTGGGAAAGCTTACATTACTGAACAAGTGATGTCACAGCAGCCCATGCCGTCTCCCTGCGCTGCTGAGTGCACCGGAAGAGTTCTGTACAGCTACTTTTTTCAGGCTGGGCTCCCTAAAAGCTGCCCTAAATAAATGGTTGTAGTGGGCTGGACAAAGCCTACTTGGGCTCCCTAAAAGCTGCCCTAAATAAATGGTTGTAGTGGGCTGGACAAAGCCTACCGCGAGTGTATAGAAGCCGCCATTTTGCGACTAGGGGGCATGTTTTGGCCGAGTGACGGATGATGTCACAGAGCGCAAGAAATGAAATAACGCCCCCCAGTCACAAAAAGACGGGGCTAGAACGGAGTGACGCCCCTCTCCGCCAATGTCTGGCCTCCGTTTAGGAAGCCAGCCAATGGAGAACAGGGGCGGGTTCAAGCCCCCATACTAGAAATCATAAAATCTCAGCTACGCGAACACTGCTGCGCAGTGTACGACGCAAGGCCGAGACCTAAAAAAGGGGACAGCAAATACAGCCAACCTCTGCAGGAAAAAGAGGTATATGACAGAGCAGCGTTGCTCAGTGACGGAAATGTATGGTCCCAAGACCGCAAGTCCAAATGTAATAAGATCCTACAATGGTCCTATGAAGAAAGTGGGAAGACATTACAAGACCCGACGCCGCAGGAGAGTCAGGAGACAACCCCGGAAAGAGGAGGGAATCCTGGAGCAGGGGTGAGCAATGAGGAGCTTGGAGACTGTGACATCCCTGTGATAGGAGAACAACAGGAAGAGGAGAGCAAGACCCTGAGGAGAGAAGTGTCCTGTATAAAAGTGGACAAGGCGGTGAGCCCAGCAGAGAATAGCCCCCGGGAAGTCTCCACCACTCCGGTAAGGCGCACACGAGCAGGTAGAGTGGTGTTGAGGCCTGCCCGATTTAAAGACTTTGAAGTAGGAGAAGGAAAATAATGTAGTTCTTAACAGGCTGTATGTTTTCCATTGGGTGATGAAAAAGAGGGAGACATGTAGAGTCGCGTTCTAGTTGCCGCGCGCTGCGTGATGACGCAGCACGCGCGGCAGCCATTTTGCAGCTCGGAGCGCGAGCGAGAGACTGTACTCGGAGAGCACCGGACGTCCGGCGCTCTCCTGAGCGATTGAAATAAATAAATACTTATCCTCCAGAAACCCTTGCCTCCTGAGTGTTCTCTCCCATTGAATTGTCTCATTACAACATTCTATTGGCAATATGTACCCTTCACACTCCATCCTCTCCTCCCATCTCTCTATTACCAATCTTTATTTTCAAATATTTCTTGGGTGTGGGGTAACTTTCACATTTTCAGTTTAGCTTGTTTGCTTTGCTCACTCACGACTTTGCACTCATCCCCAACTTTTCTGCCTTACCATTTTCAAAATTCACCAGTGGCCACTGCACTCCATCCTCTCCTCCCATCTCTCTATTACCAATCTTTATTTTCAAAAATGTCTTGGGTGTGAGGAAACTTACACATTTTCAGTTGAGCTTGTTTGCTTTGCTCACTCACGACTTTGCACTCATCCCCAACTTTTCTGCCTCATCAAAAATCACCAGCCGCCACCGATTATATACAAGCCATAGTTGCTGCTTATTTATCTTATGCAACTAACAACCATTGTCAAAGCCAATAGTCCTGACTTCTTGTAGGTATGTGTTGTAAATGAAGAAGGCTCCACAAAGAGGTAAGTAAAGCATGAGCTTTATTGCAGCACAGATGTAGGTAGGTCAGTCCCCAGTCCAACCCAAGCTCCAACTGCCAACAGGGCGAAGGAGCGCTCCAGAACACAGAACTTAGGAAGGGATCTAGAGTGCTGGCCAGGGAAAGAAGCCAAGCACTGTACAACAGTATGATGTTACTTGTATCATATATCTGGATGCAATTACAGAAACACCAAAATACAAGTCGGGCGGCACACTATGCTTAGCAGATTTTTAGCGTACGTGTTTTTAAGCCACGCCCTTAATTACATTGGTCGCATCCCTTTGAGAGAACCCCCGAGTTTTTTCAACGCCCTGCGTAAGGCTACTTCCTCTCTCAATTCGGCTTCTACACCAAATAGTGTGAAGTAACAAGCTTTCTAACTTCATGTCAGTTTATAGGCAAAGGTGCAGGCCCTTCCGCTGCCATGAAAACCAGCCACAGCATTGCCCGTCACGTGACATTACAACGACCGGAGTTAATGAGCACGGGGCCAGGCTGGTTCTGCATCTCGGCGCATGCGAGCCGTAAGCTCTTCGCATATTTTTTGCGTAACTGACTAGCTACAGGCGCCATTAGGGTGCTGGTCCGTGGTGCGGAGACCAGCCGACAAGCAAAGATGTCGCGATATGGCAGACGCTACCAGGGCGGTACGTAACACTTAGAAGGTTGTCCTGTGGTGGTGTGCCTGAGAATGTCAAGTGCAGCACGGTTGACAGTTCCGTACACGCACTGGAGACTCCCTGTTCTGTGTAAAAGTGATCAGCTGTAGGTGTGTGCGTTTTTAGCGGGGATAGGAAACAAATCACGTAACATTTCATTATTGTAAGAGGTTCCTAAAGATCTGTTCGACTCTTCATGCAAAGCTCCGGAGCTTTATAGCTGGTTAACGGCTCATTCGTCCTTCCGGGACGGGAATACGTAGTTAGTTTGGATACTCCGACGTCGCGCACCTCTGAAAACCTCAATTTAGAGTCGATGTGTATATATATGGTTGCCCGTCGCATTGCAGGTGTCGGATTTGCAGATAGTTGTGTATGTGCTTGTTACAAATGCGCCTGTAGTCTACCAGAATATAAGGCGCTTATTTACTAACGTATATTATGGAGAAAAAAAATAATGTACCTGCGGCGCAAGCTTGTAAATAAGCACCTAAAGGTCTCTTCTAGAACAACCGGTCTGTTTGTACCAACCCGGAAGTCGTTCTATTTCAATGTTTCCCTGTGGCATCTCGACGTCGAGGTGTCGAGCGCGCCACCGCTCACACCACCACGGCTGCCTCAGCCTCTCCAAGGTCACCCAGCACGCCAGTGTTGGTGGCTGCTGACTCTCCATTGTGGGCTTACTGCCGCCCTGAAACAGAGAGAGCTGCTGCTCACCATTCAACAGACTTGGGCCCGACGCTACCGGTGCCGCCGGGCTACTGCCTGCAGTTGTGAGAGCCATCATCAGTCTCCTTCTGGGATTATTCCCCCACCCCCACCCCACTATTGTAGTCATTATTTTATTCAACTTGAGTCGAGCATGTGGCAGGCACACTGCGCTAGTTTTCAAAACAAATAGTCTGACCCTTTTACAATAACCGGCTTTGCTGAAATTTACAGAAATATTCTTTTGTTTGCAGTGGCGAGGCACGCACTATTAATGAGAGAGGTGCAGATCTGACTCCTTGTTTTATTTTTAGCAGTGCGATCAGCTAAGAAGGGAATAATGTGATTCCATTTCTGGTGCTTTCCAGCAGTTTTTAAGACCTGCGTGTAATGGCTTATATTTATGTTTTCCTAATCTTCATAGCTTGATTTTGCTTCCGAAAAAGTGTCACTCATGGTGGTTGAAATGTCACTCATAATTACTAAAATTATGAAACCGTCACACATAGCAATCTGAAACCTTGGTATCTATGAGAATGCACTTAACTGGCTGCGGAAAGAAAGAGGACACTGCGTCTGCGTCTTGTTTTCGTCTCTCCGATTCCTTCTGACAGTGGTGAGTTTTTGGATACCGAGGCAGTAGCCTCATTACTCCACATTCATTTCGAATTTTTTTTAGTCGCTGTTTAGGTTGTCTCATTGATGTGTGACGCTTTGTCACAGTTGAGGTTGTATCACATGGTCAGCTCAGTGATGGACACTGTTACTTTGGTCGGAGCTTATATAGGGCTCTTCTCAATGGTTGGTCATGTGTCATAAGTGTGTTCATGGGTAATGTAGAGTTTATAAC
>NW_028246484.1:0-19424 GCF_964263255.1 Lissotriton vulgaris
TTGTGGGGCACACAAATCCATGCCAAAAAATTGGAGAAAACCAGAAAGGGTCAAGGCAGCAGACCAGGTCAAGCACTACAAGTTCTAAGTTTCTAAGTTTTTGGGTCGGTGCAAAACTTCTTCCTACACCTGCTACCAGTCGGTGTTAAGGTCAAAGGATCCAAATACAAAAAATGGAAGGTGCACTCAATGAGAGTCCAAAGGAAAGAAAGTATATTATATATCTTCTTCTTTATTAGTAGTTTTTTTTCCACATACAGGCACAGCCAACGCGTTTCGTTCCTTTAACCATATGGAACTTCGTCAGGGCTGTAAAAAGCGACAAACATATATATACATAAATATACAATTAAAAAGTTCTACAAGTACCAACAAAAACACAACATTTAGAACAATGATCAAGACCCAAGACACATATGTTGTTACGATATTTTCTCAACAAGACAAAACAATGAAGACAATACATTTCTGTCCATCTAGATTTAAAAAACACCCATTGTTATGTGAAATAATAACATGCCACCATCTGGGTGGCAACCTTCAAGTTTCCTCAGGGTTTACACCATTACAAAAACGTCTAATATGTACAACCAGTAGTGCAAAGCAAAACACATAAAACATATTATTTACATTCATGTACATTCAGAATTTTAAAAAACACCCGTTGTTTCATGAAATATTTCTATGCCACCATCTCTGTGGCAAAATTCAAAATTCCCTGCAATTATATTGTTTTAAAAAAATATAGACTAAGTATGTACAACCAGTTTATACAAAAGAAGAACAAACACATTAATAACACATAATATTTACAGGTGACGGCATCCATTTAGGCACTACTACATTTATACTGAGAGTTGTATCCAGTCAAACCCCTTGGAATAAATCAGAGTAGTTAGATCAAAAATCTATTTATAGAAAGGGGATTTGGAAACAGCACCATTGGAACGAAGGAATAGTGTGAAAATGGGATAGACACATTGCCAAGCTTACTCATAGTGGACAAGTCAAAGTAAAGCCGGTTGTAAGTACGATACCAGACAGTAAATGCAAAAGAAGAGCACTTACCGAATTGATTTAGTATTGAAATCGGGATCTATACAAACACGACTCGTGGATTGCAAAAATAGAGGCCTCCAGTAGTTCAAAGGCATGTAACCTGAGATAGAGAATAGAAATTGCTATAATTCCTTTATGTAATATAGACGAGAATCAGATCACCAGGCTACATCATATGTATACAACCAACGATCATTAGTGCTCCATTGGTAAGGCTCCTAAAGGTACCATCTCTGGCATGTTCCCTAGTATGCTAGTTCCTTTGTATGCCTCATGATGCAGCAAAGGGGTTTATATGGACATGGCCATGACCAATAATTACCATTTATATAGAGAAGGTGCACTCAACTGGATACCCCTTAGAGCGTCCAGTGGTGATTCTTATGCTATGCCTCTTAGTCTTCAGGGTTCCGGCGATCTAGGTGGGAAACTGGTTCAAAGTGGGGTAGGTGTCCACAGGCAATCTGTTGCATGAAATATAGTAAAATGTAGAGAAGGACTAGTCAGTTTCAATCAGACCCAATATATAAAGCTAATATGTAGCATGTCCACCAATAGGTGATATGCATAGAAAAAGGGCGAGAATAACATTTAAAATTATTACAAGACAAAAAGTTACATCCATGTCACCAGAAATACAAGTTGCAACCGGAAAGGATTACCTAATTGTTGCCAAGACGATATCCTGTTGTTCCCCCTAGTGCCAGGCTCCAATGTCGGCATCAGTACAAAAAGGAAAGGGTCACCGGTCCATAATACAACTCGGTGTTCGCGGTAATGACAACAGTGCACCTGTAATCAAGGAGGTAGGCATATATGCAACATCACTCCACCATGTGCGTTTAAACAATCAGGAACGTATTTGAAGGGAAATGTTTGTCAGTAGCAGTGAGGGTAAATAACACCCACCAATATAATAAACCCCCTTGTGGATCAGATCCTAGACCGCGTGTTTGAAGATACCCCTCCGGTAGAGACCGTCAGTTAGAAGTTGATTGTAAGTCAGGAAAACATGATATAGTCTATATTCATGTATGAATCTCACTAGAGACAGAAGTACACAGTACAAACCTAAAGCGGGACAACTCAATACAGTCAAAATAGTCCATTTTCCACCCATCTGCATATCCTCGAGGAGTCCCAGTTACTATAAAGTATATGGTGTCCATGTATAAGGCGAGACTCCGGATTGTGAAAGAGGCAGCCCAATTTATCTGAGATGCCCCAGAGTCATTCTGGACTTCCCGCTATGCATAACGCCCTGTTAGTAGTCAGAATTGTAATAAATTAAACACCATGGTTATATACCGCTGCTCTAATAAGGTCTACCGTCGAGAAGTAGCTCGAGGCAGCACAGCGGGCTATACCGAATATTCAGACCCCCAGTCCTCGCCGGGAAAGTATAAATCGGTCAAAGTGAAGGTCGCAGGAAAGTGTGAGGGTCGCCGACCCCTACTTGATTAAACGGCGCCTTCCCAAGTATCATAGCGGTCCCCTGAGTTCCTACCTGCAGTTGGGTGCTCCAAATTACAGAAGCGTCTCGTGGCGGCGTCCCGGGTTGCAAACAAGAACTCCATCGCGCTTGATATGCGGAAGCGGATGGGGCGAATCCCTCCCCCGCCATGTGAGTTCCGCCCATTAGCACAGATCACGTGTCGCGGCCCATGGTCGCTTCAAAACATTAACCAGTGAACTAAGTCGCTCCGTTTCCCTTCGGCAGAAAACGTTGGGAATACGGTGTGCAAAGTAATAAATATAGCTCACTTTTAGGTGCACGGAGGGTTCTGGAGATTTGTCATTACAGCAGCCCTATTAAGGCTCACGGCGGAAATATTTACAAGAAGCCAAATACGTATGGAGGGTGCACTATAAATGACAGGTTCTATATAGTGATGTAACAAACACGATAAGGCAAGGGCCCAGTAATCGTTATAAAAAATTGTATATATAAGGATCCTCCACAGAGTTATATTCAAACCATTCAGTAATCAGAAGGAAAAATTTAATAAAACAAGTAAAAGAGGCAATGTGTCGAAACAGGGATTTTTAGGATAAAAAGGGAAGGAGAAAGGGGGAAGAAAAAAGTAAGATGTCAACAGATCAGTGTGCTGGATGAGTAACAAATGTGTATTTACCAGGATATGCCATTTTTACAGATACCTATGTGAATTCGCTATTCCCAGGGTTACTTTCAGTTAAGAAAATAGTGTAATTCACGGTCAGTGTTATTCCCCATTTGTACCGCCCTAAGACGGCAAATCCATTTTGCTTCCCTTTGTCGGAGTATCAGCTCACGGTCCCCACCACGGCTATCTTGTGGGATGTGGTCAATTCCATGAAACCAAAAGGTTAAATCGTCTGGGTGTTTCTCGTGACAATGTGTGCTAACCGGGTACCGTACATCTTTGCTGGCAATGGCCCTGCGGTGCTCTTGAATCCTGATTTTTAGCGGACGTACCGTACTCCCAACATATATGTTCCCACAAATGCAGCCCAACACATAGACCACATGTGTGGTGTTGCAGTTTATGAATTCAGTGATTTTATATGTCTTGGAAGAATTGAAAGTAAATTCCTTAATTTTGTTACGGCCAAAGGGACATACATTGCATGAACCACAATTAAAGAAACCTATGGGTTTTGGAGGGAACCAAGTCGGCCTTGCATTAGTCACATAGCTTCTGCAGAGAGTATCACGTAATGATCTTCCTTTACGATAAGTCACCCGTGGGTTTTCGCTGATTATGTCTGAGAGGCTGGGGATACCTTTGAGAATTGACCAGTTTTTTTTGAGGATATTGTAAACCCTATTGCTGTTATTATTGTATTGGGTGACAAATCTCAAAGGAGGATTTGATTCAGAGATGGTTTGTGATTCATTCCGTTTGGGGCGAAGTGTGTCTTCACGGTTCAAGTTTATTGCTCTTGTGGCTGCTTTGTGAACCACATTTCTGTTGTAACCCCTCTTCAAAAATCTTTGGCTGGCCATCTCTATATTGCTTATAAAAGTGTCATCCTGGCTGCAGTTTCTACGGATTCTAACCATTTCCCCATAGGGAATGTTATTAATCACTGATTGCGGGTGAGAGCTGTCAGCCCTCAGTACCGCATTACATGCTGTTTCCTTTCTGAAGAGAGTACTTTGTACGATGTTGTCTTTAATGAAAAAGTGTATATCTAGGAAATCGATTTCTGTTTTCCCATGTTTCATAGTTAACTTGACGTTGCAATTGTTGTTGTTAAGATAGGCATGGTAGCACGTAAGCTGTTCACTTGTTCCAGACCAGAGGATTATAATGTCGTCAATGTACCTCCCCCAGAACACAATGTGTTCTGTCCAAGGGGAGGCACCTCTGCCCCATGCATGTTCCCGTTCATACCATCCCATGAAGAGACATGCGTATGACGGCGCAAATTTTGAACCCATGGCGGTCCCACGGGTTTGATGATACCAAGACCCGTCGTGCAGGAAATAGTTATTACTGAGAATGATCTGTATCATATCAAGTAGCATCTCGTTATAGTCATGTAGCTCCGCTCTCTCTTTATCAAGGAATGAACGTACAGCAGTGATGCCCAGATGATGTAGGATACAAGTATACAGGCTCTCTACATCAAGGGTTACAAATGAAAGTTCTTCCGACCATTGTAAACCCTCGAATTTTGTTAAGATGTCCTTACTATCCTTGATGTAAGAAGGAAGATTCGTGACGTATTTTTGTAGGTTAAGATCAACAAATTCCGATAATTTTTCAGTTATTGAGCCGTTCCCGGAAATTATCGGGCGTCCTGGGGGAAAATTACCCCCCTTGTGTATCTTAGGCAAGATATATATACAAGGATATCTTGGTTTGTAAACTTTTAGATATCCAAATTCATCATTATTGATCAGACCAGTTTCACGCCATTCGGTGAGTTTGGAAGTTAACATACAATCTATTTGATTTATAGGGTTGCCAGAAATTAGTTGGTAACAGTTGGTATCATCCAACTGTCTCTGAATTTCAGACATGTAGTCTTGATGATTCATTACTACTACGTTTCCACCCTTGTCGGCTTCTTTGATGACAATTGTTTTATCCGAACTTAATTTTTTCAAAGCAGATCTTTCACCAATCGTGATGTTTTGGCGCGAAGGGGGGTATCGTTTCTCATTTGTTTCCAATTTGTATAAGTCATTGGTGACCTGTTCTTGAAAGGAATCGATATTGGGGTGATAGTTATAGGAGGGGACAAACTTGGATCTAGGTTTGAGTTTGCTAACATTATCAAGATCCTGCTGTATGCCTAGTTCCTCCATTATAGATTTCATGTCATGGGTCTCCTCATCATTCAAATTGAGTAAGAGTTGTATATTTCTAATATCTGACACTGTGTGAGAACCTGACTCTTTATTCTCCATGTTGTCATTAGTCCTGGGCATCTGGCGAGAAAAGAAGTCCCTAAGTTTCAATATTCTCGTAAATTTATACAAATCCACATGCACATCAGTCAGATCCCCACTTTGAGAAGGACAAAAATTAAGACCCTTACTAAGCACTGAAATATCATCATCATCCAGTATTTTATTTGAAAGATTAACAACCTTCAGATCCAAGTCACAATTAGCCACATCAATAGAATCATCAGTAAAGACAACATTTCCATCAGTATAGGCAGCATTTATTGTTTCGGTCTGGCTCCCGGATTGGGTTTGGGTGTGCTGTTGTTTACCTGGTTCCTTCTTGTACCTGCCCTTTCCCCTCCGACCGCCCCTCCTTGTTTTGCCTGATCTCTTTGTGGGTTTGCCATATCTTTTTTCTGTTGGAGCCTGTTGCTGATGCGTAGGTTGGCCAACTCCTTCTGAAAAGGAGTGGCCCCTTCGGCTAAAGGGATTTCCCGTGAGGTAGTGGATGTTATACTACAAGTCGATGCAGATGTAATGCTGCTTCCTGACCTAGCATCATCATTGTCATCCCTTTCCTCCCGTTGTCTTTTTCTATCATCATTACCCTGCAGGCTATCAAATTTCTTGGCGAATGTGTATATACGCCCATCTAGGTAATCCTTATCGTCTCTGCGTATCTTTCTTAACTTTTTTTCTTTAAGGTATACCTGATGCTCACTAATAACCTTTTTTAGGATGTCAAAGTTTTTCTCAATCAGGTCTTTTTGTTCCATTCCATTAATTTCTGACATTAAGGCTTCAATTTCCTCTCGTAATTTATCCCCCTTTTCCCGTGCATGTTTAATTAATATCTGCATCATGATTTTGGATGCATGTTCAAGATTTTCCTCCCATTCTGAAAGCAATGTGTCACTTAAATCTTCAAATGTGGGGAAAATCAGAATTCTTAAACCCCTGGGTACCTTCTTGTTGTTTAAATACTGTTCCAAGGTAACCCCATCCCACCATCGGGATAACTCCAGTTTTTTTAAACGTTCCAATTTCAGGAATAAGGTTTTCAGGCTTGGTTTCTCAGGATTCCCCTGTGGGAGTGTGTCTTTGGGTCTATTAGTGCCAAATAAATTGAGGGCCAGTTCCTCCCTCCCATCATCAAATCTTGCCATATTATTATTCAGATATTTAAGAGCAAATACAAGAAAGAACCGGTGCAAGACAGTCACATACAAACAGCAGAAAACCAGAAAGGGTCAAGGCAGCAGACCAGGTCAAGCACTACAAGTTCTAAGTTTCTAAGTTTTTGGGTCGGTGCAAAACTTCTTCCTACACCTGCTACCAGTCGGTGTTAAGGTCAAAGGATCCAAATACAAAAAATGGAAGGTGCACTCAATGAGAGTCCAAAGGAAAGAAAGTATATTATATATCTTCTTCTTTATTAGTAGTTTTTTTTCCACATACAGGCACAGCCAACGCGTTTCGTTCCTTTAACCATATGGAACTTCGTCAGGGCTGTAAAAAGCGACAAACATATATATACATAAATATACAATTAAAAAGTTCTACAAGTACCAACAAAAACACAACATTTAGAACAATGATCAAGACCCAAGACACATATGTTGTTACGATATTTTCTCAACAAGACAAAACAATGAAGACAATACATTTCTGTCCATCTAGATTTAAAAAACACCCATTGTTATGTGAAATAATAACATGCCACCATCTGGGTGGCAACCTTCAAGTTTCCTCAGGGTTTACACCATTACAAAAACGTCTAATATGTACAACCAGTAGTGCAAAGCAAAACACATAAAACATATTATTTACATTCATGTACATTCAGAATTTTAAAAAACACCCGTTGTTTCATGAAATATTTCTATGCCACCATCTCTGTGGCAAAATTCAAAATTCCCTGCAATTATATTGTTTTAAAAAAATATAGACTAAGTATGTACAACCAGTTTATACAAAAGAAGAACAAACACATTAATAACACATAATATTTACAGGTGACGGCATCCATTTAGGCACTACTACATTTATACTGAGAGTTGTATCCAGTCAAACCCCTTGGAATAAATCAGAGTAGTTAGATCAAAAATCTATTTATAGAAAGGGGATTTGGAAACAGCACCATTGGAACGAAGGAATAGTGTGAAAATGGGATAGACACATTGCCAAGCTTACTCATAGTGGACAAGTCAAAGTAAAGCCGGTTGTAAGTACGATACCAGACAGTAAATGCAAAAGAAGAGCACTTACCGAATTGATTTAGTATTGAAATCGGGATCTATACAAACACGACTCGTGGATTGCAAAAATAGAGGCCTCCAGTAGTTCAAAGGCATGTAACCTGAGATAGAGAATAGAAATTGCTATAATTCCTTTATGTAATATAGACGAGAATCAGATCACCAGGCTACATCATATGTATACAACCAACGATCATTAGTGCTCCATTGGTAAGGCTCCTAAAGGTACCATCTCTGGCATGTTCCCTAGTATGCTAGTTCCTTTGTATGCCTCATGATGCAGCAAAGGGGTTTATATGGACATGGCCATGACCAATAATTACCATTTATATAGAGAAGGTGCACTCAACTGGATACCCCTTAGAGCGTCCAGTGGTGATTCTTATGCTATGCCTCTTAGTCTTCAGGGTTCCGGCGATCTAGGTGGGAAACTGGTTCAAAGTGGGGTAGGTGTCCACAGGCAATCTGTTGCATGAAATATAGTAAAATGTAGAGAAGGACTAGTCAGTTTCAATCAGACCCAATATATAAAGCTAATATGTAGCATGTCCACCAATAGGTGATATGCATAGAAAAAGGGCGAGAATAACATTTAAAATTATTACAAGACAAAAAGTTACATCCATGTCACCAGAAATACAAGTTGCAACCGGAAAGGATTACCTAATTGTTGCCAAGACGATATCCTGTTGTTCCCCCTAGTGCCAGGCTCCAATGTCGGCATCAGTACAAAAAGGAAAGGGTCACCGGTCCATAATACAACTCGGTGTTCGCGGTAATGACAACAGTGCACCTGTAATCAAGGAGGTAGGCATATATGCAACATCACTCCACCATGTGCGTTTAAACAATCAGGAACGTATTTGAAGGGAAATGTTTGTCAGTAGCAGTGAGGGTAAATAACACCCACCAATATAATAAACCCCCTTGTGGATCAGATCCTAGACCGCGTGTTTGAAGATACCCCTCCGGTAGAGACCGTCAGTTAGAAGTTGATTGTAAGTCAGGAAAACATGATATAGTCTATATTCATGTATGAATCTCACTAGAGACAGAAGTACACAGTACAAACCTAAAGCGGGACAACTCAATACAGTCAAAATAGTCCATTTTCCACCCATCTGCATATCCTCGAGGAGTCCCAGTTACTATAAAGTATATGGTGTCCATGTATAAGGCGAGACTCCGGATTGTGAAAGAGGCAGCCCAATTTATCTGAGATGCCCCAGAGTCATTCTGGACTTCCCGCTATGCATAACGCCCTGTTAGTAGTCAGAATTGTAATAAATTAAACACCATGGTTATATACCGCTGCTCTAATAAGGTCTACCGTCGAGAAGTAGCTCGAGGCAGCACAGCGGGCTATACCGAATATTCAGACCCCCAGTCCTCGCCGGGAAAGTATAAATCGGTCAAAGTGAAGGTCGCAGGAAAGTGTGAGGGTCGCCGACCCCTACTTGATTAAACGGCGCCTTCCCAAGTATCATAGCGGTCCCCTGAGTTCCTACCTGCAGTTGGGTGCTCCAAATTGCAGAAGCGTCTCGTGGCGGCGTCCCGGGTTGCAAACAAGAACTCCATCGCGCTTGATATGCGGAAGCGGATGGGGCGAATCCCTCCCCCGCCATGTGAGTTCCGCCCATTAGCACAGATCACGTGTCGCGGCCCATGGTCGCTTCAAAACATTAACCAGTGAACTAAGTCGCTCCGTTTCCCTTCGGCAGAAAACGTTGGGAATACGGTGTGCAAAGTAATAAATATAGCTCACTTTTAGGTGCACGGAGGGTTCTGGAGATTTGTCATTACAGCAGCCCTATTAAGGCTCACGGCGGAAATATTTACAAGAAGCCAAATACGTATGGAGGGTGCACTATAAATGACAGGTTCTATATAGTGATGTAACAAACACGATAAGGCAAGGGCCCAGTAATCGTTATAAAAAATTGTATATATAAGGATCCTCCACAGAGTTATATTCAAACCATTCAGTAATCAGAAGGAAAAATTTAATAAAACAAGTAAAAGAGGCAATGTGTCGAAACAGGGATTTTTAGGATAAAAAGGGAAGGAGAAAGGGGGAAGAAAAAAGTAAGATGTCAACAGATCAGTGTGCTGGATGAGTAACAAATGTGTATTTACCAGGATATGCCATTTTTACAGATACCTATGTGAATTCGCTATTCCCAGGGTTACTTTCAGTTAAGAAAATAGTGTAATTCACGGTCAGTGTTATTCCCCATTTGTACCGCCCTAAGACGGCAAATCCATTTTGCTTCCCTTTGTCGGAGTATCAGCTCACGGTCCCCACCACGGCTATCTTGTGGGATGTGGTCAATTCCATGAAACCAAAAGGTTAAATCGTCTGGGTGTTTCTCGTGACAATGTGTGCTAACCGGGTACCGTACATCTTTGCTGGCAATGGCCCTGCGGTGCTCTTGAATCCTGATTTTTAGCGGACGTACCGTACTCCCAACATATATGTTCCCACAAATGCAGCCCAACACATAGACCACATGTGTGGTGTTGCAGTTTATGAATTCAGTGATTTTATATGTCTTGGAAGAATTGAAAGTAAATTCCTTAATTTTGTTACGGCCAAAGGGACATACATTGCATGAACCACAATTAAAGAAACCTATGGGTTTTGGAGGGAACCAAGTCGGCCTTGCATTAGTCACATAGCTTCTGCAGAGAGTATCACGTAATGATCTTCCTTTACGATAAGTCACCCGTGGGTTTTCGCTGATTATGTCTGAGAGGCTGGGGATACCTTTGAGAATTGACCAGTTTTTTTTGAGGATATTGTAAACCCTATTGCTGTTATTATTGTATTGGGTGACAAATCTCAAAGGAGGATTTGATTCAGAGATGGTTTGTGATTCATTCCGTTTGGGGCGAAGTGTGTCTTCACGGTTCAAGTTTATTGCTCTTGTGGCTGCTTTGTGAACCACATTTCTGTTGTAACCCCTCTTCAAAAATCTTTGGCTGGCCATCTCTATATTGCTTATAAAAGTGTCATCCTGGCTGCAGTTTCTACGGATTCTAACCATTTCCCCATAGGGAATGTTATTAATCACTGATTGCGGGTGAGAGCTGTCAGCCCTCAGTACCGCATTACATGCTGTTTCCTTTCTGAAGAGAGTACTTTGTACGATGTTGTCTTTAATGAAAAAGTGTATATCTAGGAAATCGATTTCTGTTTTCCCATGTTTCATAGTTAACTTGACGTTGCAATTGTTGTTGTTAAGATAGGCATGGTAGCACGTAAGCTGTTCACTTGTTCCAGACCAGAGGATTATAATGTCGTCAATGTACCTCCCCCAGAACACAATGTGTTCTGTCCAAGGGGAGGCACCTCTGCCCCATGCATGTTCCCGTTCATACCATCCCATGAAGAGACATGCGTATGACGGCGCAAATTTTGAACCCATGGCGGTCCCACGGGTTTGATGATACCAAGACCCGTCGTGCAGGAAATAGTTATTACTGAGAATGATCTGTATCATATCAAGTAGCATCTCGTTATAGTCATGTAGCTCCGCTCTCTCTTTATCAAGGAATGAACGTACAGCAGTGATGCCCAGATGATGTAGGATACAAGTATACAGGCTCTCTACATCAAGGGTTACAAATGAAAGTTCTTCCGACCATTGTAAACCCTCGAATTTTGTTAAGATGTCCTTACTATCCTTGATGTAAGAAGGAAGATTCGTGACGTATTTTTGTAGGTTAAGATCAACAAATTCCGATAATTTTTCAGTTATTGAGCCGTTCCCGGAAATTATCGGGCGTCCTGGGGGAAAATTACCCCCCTTGTGTATCTTAGGCAAGATATATATACAAGGATATCTTGGTTTGTAAACTTTTAGATATCCAAATTCATCATTATTGATCAGACCAGTTTCACGCCATTCGGTGAGTTTGGAAGTTAACATACAATCTATTTGATTTATAGGGTTGCCAGAAATTAGTTGGTAACAGTTGGTATCATCCAACTGTCTCTGAATTTCAGACATGTAGTCTTGATGATTCATTACTACTACGTTTCCACCCTTGTCGGCTTCTTTGATGACAATTGTTTTATCCGAACTTAATTTTTTCAAAGCAGATCTTTCACCAATCGTGATGTTTTGGCGCGAAGGGGGGTATCGTTTCTCATTTGTTTCCAATTTGTATAAGTCATTGGTGACCTGTTCCTGAAAGGAATCGATATTGGGGTGATAGTTATAGGAGGGGACAAACTTGGATCTAGGTTTGAGTTTGCTAACATTATCAAGATCCTGCTGTATGCCTAGTTCCTCCATTATAGATTTCATGTCATGGGTCTCCTCATCATTCAAATTGAGTAAGAGTTGTATATTTCTAATATCTGACACTGTGTGAGAACCTGACTCTTTATTCTCCATGTTGTCATTAGTCCTGGGCATCTGGCGAGAAAAGAAGTCCCTAAGTTTCAATATTCTCGTAAATTTATACAAATCCACATGCACATCAGTCAGATCCCCACTTTGAGAAGGACAAAAATTAAGACCCTTACTAAGCACTGAAATATCATCATCATCCAGTATTTTATTTGAAAGATTAACAACCTTCAGATCCAAGTCACAATTAGCCACATCAATAGAATCATCAGTAAAGACAACATTTCCATCAGTATAGGCAGCATTTATTGTTTCGGTCTGGCTCCCGGATTGGGTTTGGGTGTGCTGTTGTTTACCTGGTTCCTTCTTGTACCTGCCCTTTCCCCTCCGACCGCCCCTCCTTGTTTTGCCTGATCTCTTTGTGGGTTTGCCATATCTTTTTTCTGTTGGAGCCTGTTGCTGATGCGTAGGTTGGCCAACTCCTTCTGAAAAGGAGTGGCCCCTTCGGCTAAAGGGATTTCCCGTGAGGTAGTGGATGTTATACTACAAGTCGATGCAGATGTAATGCTGCTTCCTGACCTAGCATCATCATTGTCATCCCTTTCCTCCCGTTGTCTTTTTCTATCATCATTACCCTGCAGGCTATCAAATTTCTTGGCGAATGTGTATATACGCCCATCTAGGTAATCCTTATCGTCTCTGCGTATCTTTCTTAACTTTTTTTCTTTAAGGTATACCTGATGCTCACTAATAACCTTTTTTAGGATGTCAAAGTTTTTCTCAATCAGGTCTTTTTGTTCCATTCCATTAATTTCTGACATTAAGGCTTCAATTTCCTCTCGTAATTTATCCCCCTTTTCCCGTGCATGTTTAATTAATATCTGCATCATGATTTTGGATGCATGTTCAAGATTTTCCTCCCATTCTGAAAGCAATGTGTCACTTAAATCTTCAAATGTGGGGAAAATCAGAATTCTTAAACCCCTGGGTACCTTCTTGTTGTTTAAATACTGTTCCAAGGTAACCCCATCCCACCATCGGGATAACTCCAGTTTTTTTAAACGTTCCAATTTCAGGAATAAGGTTTTCAGGCTTGGTTTCTCAGGATTCCCCTGTGGGAGTGTGTCTTTGGGTCTATTAGTGCCAAATAAATTGAGGGCCAGTTCCTCCCTCCCATCATCAAATCTTGCCATATTATTATTCAGATATTTAAGAGCAAATACAAGAAAGAACCGGTGCAAGACAGTCACATACAAACAGCAGAAAACCAGAAAGGGTCAAGGCAGCAGACCAGGTCAAGCACTACAAGTTCTAAGTTTCTAAGTTTTTGGGTCGGTGCAAAACTTCTTCCTACACCTGCTACCAGTCGGTGTTAAGGTCAAAGGATCCAAATACAAAAAATGGAAGGTGCACTCAATGAGAGTCCAAAGGAAAGAAAGTATATTATATATCTTCTTCTTTATTAGTAGTTTTTTTTCCACATACAGGCACAGCCAACGCGTTTCGTTCCTTTAACCATATGGAACTTCGTCAGGGCTGTAAAAAGCGACAAACATATATATACATAAATATACAATTAAAAAGTTCTACAAGTACCAACAAAAACACAACATTTAGAACAATGATCAAGACCCAAGACACATATGTTGTTACGATATTTTCTCAACAAGACAAAACAATGAAGACAATACATTTCTGTCCATCTAGATTTAAAAATGATGCAGATATTAATTAAACATGCACGGGAAAAGGGGGATAAATTACGAGAGGAAATTGAAGCCTTAATGTCAGAAATTAATGGAATGGAACAAAAAGACCTGATTGAGAAAAACTTTGACATCCTAAAAAAGGTTATTAGTGAGCATCAGGTATACCTTAAAGAAAAAAAGTTAAGAAAGATACGCAGAGACGATAAGGATTACCTAGATGGGCGTATATACACATTCGCCAAGAAATTTGATAGCCTGCAGGGTAATGATGATAGAAAAAGACAACGGGAGGAAAGGGATGACAATGATGATGCTAGGTCAGGAAGCAGCATTACATCTGCATCGACTTGTAGTATAACATCCACTACCTCACGGGAAATCCCTTTAGCCGAAGGGGCCACTCCTTGTCAGAAGGAGTTGGCCAACCTACGCATCAGCAACAGGCTCCAACAGAAAAAAGATATGGCAAACCCACAAAGAGATCAGGCAAAACAAGGAGGGGCGGTCGGAGGGGAAAGGGCAGGTACAAGAAGGAACCAGGTAAACAACAGCACACCCAAACCCAATCCGGGAGCCAGACCGAAACAATAAATGCTGCCTATACTGATGGAAATGTTGTCTTTACTGATGATTCTATTGATGTGGCTAATTGTGACTTGGATCTGAAGGTTGTTAATCTTTCAAATAAAATACTGGATGATGATGATATTTCAGTGCTTAGTAAGGGTCTTAATTTTTGTCCTTCTCAAAGTGGGGATCTGACTGATGTGCATGTGGATTTGTATAAATTTACGAGAATATTGAAACTTAGGGACTTCTTTTCTCGCCAGATGCCCAGGACTAATGACAACATGGAGAATAAAGAGTCAGGTTCTCACACAGTGTCAGATATTAGAAATATACAACTCTTACTCAATTTGAATGATGAGGAGACCCATGACATGAAATCTATAATGGAGGAACTAGGCATACAGCAGGATCTTGATAATGTTAGCAAACTCAAACCTAGATCCAAGTTTGTCCCCTCCTATAACTATCACCCCAATATCGATTCCTTTCAGGAACAGGTCACCAATGACTTATACAAATTGGAAACAAATGAGAAACGATACCCCCCTTCGCGCCAAAACATCACGATTGGTGAAAGATCTGCTTTGAAAAAATTAAGTTCGGATAAAACAATTGTCATCAAAGAAGCCGACAAGGGTGGAAACGTAGTAGTAATGAATCATCAAGACTACATGTCTGAAATTCAGAGACAGTTGGATGATACCAACTGTTACCAACTAATTTCTGGCAACCCTATAAATCAAATAGATTGTATGTTAACTTCCAAACTCACCGAATGGCGTGAAACTGGTCTGATCAATAATGATGAATTTGGATATCTAAAAGTTTACAAACCAAGATATCCTTGTATATATATCTTGCCTAAGATACACAAGGGGGGTAATTTTCCCCCAGGACGCCCGATAATTTCCGGGAACGGCTCAATAACTGAAAAAT
Organism: Lissotriton vulgaris; assembly: GCF_964263255.1. Lineage (NCBI taxonomy): Eukaryota > Metazoa > Chordata > Amphibia > Caudata > Salamandridae > Lissotriton > Lissotriton vulgaris. Next base: position 15,275 of record NW_028246484.1, read on the forward strand.
TATCGGAATTTGTTGATCTTAACCTACAAAAATACGTCACGAATCTTCCTTCTTACATCAAGGATAGTAAGGACATCTTAACAAAATTCGAGGGTTTACAATGGTCGGAAGAACTTTCATTTGTAACCCTTGATGTAGAGAGCCTGTATACTTGTATCCTACATCATCTGGGCATCACTGCTGTACGTTCATTCCTTGATAAAGAGAGAGCGGAGCTACATGACTATAACGAGATGCTACTTGATATGATACAGATCATTCTCAGTAATAACTATTTCCTGCACGACGGGTCTTGGTATCATCAAACCCGTGGGACCGCCATGGGTTCAAAATTTGCGCCGTCATACGCATGTCTCTTCATGGGATGGTATGAACGGGAACATGCATGGGGCAGAGGTGCCTCCCCTTGGACAGAACACATTGTGTTCTGGGGGAGGTACATTGACGACATTATAATCCTCTGGTCTGGAACAAGTGAACAGCTTACGTGCTACCATGCCTATCTTAACAACAACAATTGCAACGTCAAGTTAACTATGAAACATGGGAAAACAGAAATCGATTTCCTAGATATACACTTTTTCATTAAAGACAACATCGTACAAAGTACTCTCTTCAGAAAGGAAACAGCATGTAATGCGGTACTGAGGGCTGACAGCTCTCACCCGCAATCAGTGATTAATAACATTCCCTATGGGGAAATGGTTAGAATCCGTAGAAACTGCAGCCAGGATGACACTTTTATAAGCAATATAGAGATGGCCAGCCAAAGATTTTTGAAGAGGGGTTACAACAGAAATGTGGTTCACAAAGCAGCCACAAGAGCAATAAACTTGAACCGTGAAGACACACTTCGCCCCAAACGGAATGAATCACAAACCATCTCTGAATCAAATCCTCCTTTGAGATTTGTCACCCAATACAATAATAACAGCAATAGGGTTTACAATATCCTCAAAAAAAACTGGTCAATTCTCAAAGGTATCCCCAGCCTCTCAGACATAATCAGCGAAAACCCACGGGTGACTTATCGTAAAGGAAGATCATTACGTGATACTCTCTGCAGAAGCTATGTGACTAATGCAAGGCCGACTTGGTTCCCTCCAAAACCCATAGGTTTCTTTAATTGTGGTTCATGCAATGTATGTCCCTTTGGCCGTAACAAAATTAAGGAATTTACTTTCAATTCTTCCAAGACATATAAAATCACTGAATTCATAAACTGCAACACCACACATGTGGTCTATGTGTTGGGCTGCATTTGTGGGAACATATATGTTGGGAGTACGGTACGTCCGCTAAAAATCAGGATTCAAGAGCACCGCAGGGCCATTGCCAGCAAAGATGTACGGTACCCGGTTAGCACACATTGTCACGAGAAACACCCAGACGATTTAACCTTTTGGTTTCATGGAATTGACCACATCCCACAAGATAGCCGTGGTGGGGACCGTGAGCTGATACTCCGACAAAGGGAAGCAAAATGGATTTGCCGTCTTAGGGCGGTACAAATGGGGAATAACACTGACCGTGAATTACACTATTTTCTTAACTGAAAGTAACCCTGGGAATAGCGAATTCACATAGGTATCTGTAAAAATGGCATATCCTGGTAAATACACATTTGTTACTCATCCAGCACACTGATCTGTTGACATCTTACTTTTTTCTTCCCCCTTTCTCCTTCCCTTTTTATCCTAAAAATCCCTGTTTCGACACATTGCCTCTTTTACTTGTTTTATTAAATTTTTCCTTCTGATTACTGAATGGTTTGAATATAACTCTGTGGAGGATCCTTATATATACAATTTTTTATAACGATTACTGGGCCCTTGCCTTATCGTGTTTGTTACATCACTATATAGAACCTGTCATTTATAGTGCACCCTCCATACGTATTTGGCTTCTTGTAAATATTTCCGCCGTGAGCCTTAATAGGGCTGCTGTAATGACAAATCTCCAGAACCCTCCGTGCACCTAAAAGTGAGCTATATTTATTACTTTGCACACCGTATTCCCAACGTTTTCTGCCGAAGGGAAACGGAGCGACTTAGTTCACTGGTTAATGTTTTGAAGCGACCATGGGCCGCGACACGTGATCTGTGCTAATGGGCGGAACTCACATGGCGGGGGAGGGATTCGCCCCATCCGCTTCCGCATATCAAGCGCGATGGAGTTCTTGTTTGCAACCCGGGACGCCGCCACGAGACGCTTCTGCAATTTGGAGCACCCAACTGCAGGTAGGAACTCAGGGGACCGCTATGATACTTGGGAAGGCGCCGTTTAATCAAGTAGGGGTCGGCGACCCTCACACTTTCCTGCGACCTTCACTTTGACCGATTTATACTTTCCCGGCGAGGACTGGGGGTCTGAATATTCGGTATAGCCCGCTGTGCTGCCTCGAGCTACTTCTCGACGGTAGACCTTATTAGAGCAGCGGTATATAACCATGGTGTTTAATTTATTACAATTCTGACTACTAACAGGGCGTTATGCATAGCGGGAAGTCCAGAATGACTCTGGGGCATCTCAGATAAATTGGGCTGCCTCTTTCACAATCCGGAGTCTCGCCTTATACATGGACACCATATACTTTATAGTAACTGGGACTCCTCGAGGATATGCAGATGGGTGGAAAATGGACTATTTTGACTGTATTGAGTTGTCCCGCTTTAGGTTTGTACTGTGTACTTCTGTCTCTAGTGAGATTCATACATGAATATAGACTATATCATGTTTTCCTGACTTACAATCAACTTCTAACTGACGGTCTCTACCGGAGGGGTATCTTCAAACACGCGGTCTAGGATCTGATCCACAAGGGGGTTTATTATATTGGTGGGTGTTATTTACCCTCACTGCTACTGACAAACATTTCCCTTCAAATACGTTCCTGATTGTTTAAACGCACATGGTGGAGTGATGTTGCATATATGCCTACCTCCTTGATTACAGGTGCACTGTTGTCATTACCGCGAACACCGAGTTGTATTATGGACCGGTGACCCTTTCCTTTTTGTACTGATGCCGACATTGGAGCCTGGCACTAGGGGGAACAACAGGATATCGTCTTGGCAACAATTAGGTAATCCTTTCCGGTTGCAACTTGTATTTCTGGTGACATGGATGTAACTTTTTGTCTTGTAATAATTTTAAATGTTATTCTCGCCCTTTTTCTATGCATATCACCTATTGGTGGACATGCTACATATTAGCTTTATATATTGGGTCTGATTGAAACTGACTAGTCCTTCTCTACATTTTACTATATTTCATGCAACAGATTGCCTGTGGACACCTACCCCACTTTGAACCAGTTTCCCACCTAGATCGCCGGAACCCTGAAGACTAAGAGGCATAGCATAAGAATCACCACTGGACGCTCTAAGGGGTATCCAGTTGAGTGCACCTTCTCTATATAAATGGTAATTATTGGTCATGGCCATGTCCATATAAACCCCTTTGCTGCATCATGAGGCATACAAAGGAACTAGCATACTAGGGAACATGCCAGAGATGGTACCTTTAGGAGCCTTACCAATGGAGCACTAATGATCGTTGGTTGTATACATATGATGTAGCCTGGTGATCTGATTCTCGTCTATATTACATAAAGGAATTATAGCAATTTCTATTCTCTATCTCAGGTTACATGCCTTTGAACTACTGGAGGCCTCTATTTTTGCAATCCACGAGTCGTGTTTGTATAGATCCCGATTTCAATACTAAATCAATTCGGTAAGTGCTCTTCTTTTGCATTTACTGTCTGGTATCGTACTTACAACCGGCTTTACTTTGACTTGTCCACTATGAGTAAGCTTGGCAATGTGTCTATCCCATTTTCACACTATTCCTTCGTTCCAATGGTGCTGTTTCCAAATCCCCTTTCTATAAATAGATTTTTGATCTAACTACTCTGATTTATTCCAAGGGGTTTGACTGGATACAACTCTCAGTATAAATGTAGTAGTGCCTAAATGGATGCCGTCACCTGTAAATATTATGTGTTATTAATGTGTTTGTTCTTCTTTTGTATAAACTGGTTGTACATACTTAGTCTATATTTTTTTAAAACAATATAATTGCAGGGAATTTTGAATTTTGCCACAGAGATGGTGGCATAGAAATATTTCATGAAACAACGGGTGTT